>NC_057808.1:463857219-464115130 GCF_018294505.1 Triticum aestivum
TTCTTTAATCCATATTAATTATCACAAATTCAACTTTAGTGTCGTAATAAACACTCAGTACTTTTTCTCTCTTTTCTTCGCAGGGAACACTCAAAACTTTTTCGCATCCTTGTAAAAGTTACCTGTTTATGTTTGCACTTGTTTGTTTTTGTTAACAGGGGAGGGATCCAGGAGCTTTATTTAACACTCTCCTCGATCCATATTAATTGTTGCAACTTTAGTACAACTTCGAGGGAGTAGGAAAGATTATATCAATGCTTACAACTAAGAACAAATAGAAATAGAAAATTAAACATAAGTCCTGGACTTTGCAGGGAGGATCCTAAACAAAGATACTGAATTGCAATGTCCTCAACACCTTCTCGGATTCCACCTCACCGTCGCCGGGGATAAAACCACTTGGGGGCGACGAAGTTGCCGTAGCAAGAAACCACAACCGCTCGGAAGACGCATCACTGCCTCCCTTTAGGCATCTTGGCCATGAGTAAAGAGGGTGGTCGCCCTTCGGCCAGAAAATTCACCAGAGCGGCGAAGACCATCCAATGATCGTCGAAGACAAGCTACAGCTAGCGGCACAGCTCCGCTTCAAACTCCGGTGAGCATGAGCTCAAACCTAATCGGCTACATCCGGTAGTCTATCTGGTCCCACCTTGAGCACCACCACCACGACGGTTGCACAAGGAAGAGGAAAAAGAAGAGGGGGTCCTAGAACAGGGAAACAACACCACCCTCCATAACCACATCCTCAGAGGGAGGAGCTCTAAACACGAGCCTCAAATCCGGCCAAATCCCTAGCTCTGGCCACTCCTTGTAACATCCCAAAATTTTCTAAATTTTGGAATTTTCTAATTATTACTCCCTCCGTTCCATAATATAAGAGTGTCAAAAATGCTCTTATATTACGGGATGACGGGAGTAGTAAGTTAAATTTTCTTGAAGTTTTAGAAACTTTTTGTGGACATGTTGAAACTTTATCCCATTTAGTTGAAACTTTCTAAGGAGGCGATAAACATGACTATCCAAATTATGAATTCCATGATAGGAAGATTTTTTTTCAAGTTCAAACTTTGGTTTTGAGCAACTAAATTACTTTTCAAAAGAGAGGGGATAAAATGGTTTTCCCAAAAGCAAAGAAAATTATTTAGTTGGACTTATTTGTGTTCCTTCTAAGCCATTTGAATATTTTGCCAAATTTACTTGGACTTAGTTGTGTTCCCAGACTTGATATTGGTGTTCGCATTTTTCTGGATTTCTTTCATGCCTTATTGTAATGTGCGTTCAGCGAGAGGAGGCGTTCACGTCAACTACGAAGGCGTGTGTGGTGACTTTGTCAATTTCAAGTTGATGTGTCAACCCGGTCTCTCACAGGTGCTCATAAGGGTAGAGTGTGCGTGCATGTGTTTATAGGGATGAGTGTATATGCGTGTGTATGAGCGTATGCGTTTGTACTGTGTTCAAACAAAAAAAAACTAAACAGTGAAATAAACAGACCAACTAGCGGTCCCCGTCGATTTGAGACGATATGGCCGATGCATCCAGACAGTCCTAAATGCGCCCATGCATGGACTAGGTTTGGGTACCGAACATAACGAACATATGAACTGGGTTTTGGGATCCGGTTGGGCGGCATTGTTTTGGTCCGAGCAGAATAGGGGTCTGACTGGAAAAGCTTTTTCTTACGAAAATGATTCAGATCTATTATCAAAGTTCACTGAAAGTACAAATCACCTTAAACATAATAAAAATTACATCGAGATTTCAAGACCACAGAACGACCACTACCGCCATCAAAATGAGCCGCCCTCCTACAGGAGTCGGCTTGATCTTGTTAGTTACAGTTAAAAAGTCTTCGTGCACGTGCACCTAAGGACCAGCATCCTGGAGCCGCAGTCGTTGTCATTGAACACTCGAATAGATCTGAGACACCTCACATCAAATCTCGCCGCATGATAAGAAACACTAACCTCGCCGCTCGAAGGAGACGGTAGGAATCTACGCCGGAGCTCCGTCCACTACATCCAGATGGATGAACCCGAGAAGGATCAGAGCCCGGAAGACAAACTCGAAGAAGAAGAGCTGCCATCCACACCCACAAGGACTAAAAAACCTTAGCCTAAACTACTAACCGGAGTAGAGACAGCGGGATTCCCCTCCCCGTCACCGGCCGCTGGAGCGGCAAGCAGAGGAGAGGCAAATCCATAGGCTCGCCGGCGAAGTCTGGAGGAGAGAGAGTACCCTAGCCGTTAAGGGATAGGGGGGAGAGAAACCCCGACTGGAAATGCTCTTAACTCGCGTTTCAAATTTGTACCATGAAACGGGCATCCACTTTTATAAGAGCATCTCCAACAATGGCTGCAAAAAACGCGCGCGCGGTAAATTGAGATTTTAGCGCGTGCGGGACGGTTTGCGCGCTCCAGCGGAGGCAGTAAAATCAGGCGCGCGGGAAACGATTGCGCGCGGGGGAAAAAGCAGGTCGTCGCACGCTAGATTTGGCGCGCCGCTTCGGGCGCGCCTATAAAATGCAGCGCCTGCCACGCGTCGTTCAATCGCTATCGACCTCGCCACGCACCCTCTGCTGCTCTCTCCTTGCTCCCTCTACCGCTTTCTCGCCTCGTGATAACCGACAAGTATAGGGGATCAGTTGTAGCCTCTTTCGATAAATAAAAGTGTCGAACCCAACGAGGAGCTAAAGGTAGAACAGATATTCCCTCAAGTTATATCGACCACCGATACAACTCTACGCACGCTTAACGTTCGATTTAGCTAGAACAAGTATGAAATTAGAAGTACTTTGTAGGTGTTGTAGGATAGATTTGCAAGATAATAAATAACACGTAAATAAAAACTAGGGGCTGTTTAGATAAAGAAATAACTAAGTTAGTTTTAGTAAAGAGCTTTTTATCACGCAAGAAAGTTATTTGTCCCTAGGCAATCAATAACTAGACCGGTAATCATTATTGCAATTTTATATGAGGGAGAGGCATAAGCTAACATACTTTCTCTACTTGGATCATAAAACCCAACCATAGCATTAAAGTATCAAGTCCTCTTTATTCCCATACGCCATAACCCACTCATCCGTGTTTAGGCTGTTATCACCCCCGTAACACAGACAATAAGCAAACTATGAACATATTGCAACGCCCTACAGAGGGGATCCCTCACGCTTACGCGACATGGAGAGCACCAAAGGACATCACCAATAATAAAACATGTAACTCAAACCAATCACGATCATTAATCAACCCATAGGACAAAACAGATCTACTCAAACATCATAGGATAGCCATACATCATTGGGAAATAATATATAACGTTAAGCACCATGTTTATGTAGAGATTACAGCGGGGAGAAGGGGTGTTACACCGCTGCATAGAGGGGGAGTGCTACCTCTTGAGCTTCCGTTGATTTTTTCCTTGAAGGGGAAAGGATGATGCAGCAAAGTAGAGTAAGTATTTCCCTCAGTTTGAGAAACAAGATATCAATCCAGTACGAGACAACGAACAAGTCACCGAATACCTGCACAAACAATCAACAACTTGCACCCAACGCGATAAAGGGGTTCTCAATCCCTTCACGGTTACTTGCATAACTGAGATCTGATAGAGATAGATAAACGGAAAATAAAATTGTAGATCGGAAACTTATATGTTGGATAATAGACCCGGGGGCCATAGGTTTCACTAGAGGCTTCTTTCAAGATAGAAAATATTACGGTGGGTGAAAAAATTACTGCCGAGCAATTGATAGAAAAGCGCAAAGTTATGAGGATATCTAAGGCAATGGTCATGAACATAGGCATCACGTCCGTGTCAAGTAGACCGACTCCTGCCTGCATCTACTACTATTACTCCACGCATCGACCGCTATCCAGCATGCATCTAGAGTATTAAGTTCATAAAGAACGGAGTAACGCTTTAAGCAAGATGACATGATGTAGAGGAATTAACTCAAGCAATATGATGAAAAACCCATCTTTTTATCCTCGATGGCAACAATACAATATGTGCCTTGCTGCCCCTACTGTCACTGGGAAAGGACACCGCAAGATTGAACCCAAAGCTAAGCACTTCTCCCATTGCAAGAAAACCAATCTAGTTGGCCAAACCAAATTGATAGCTCGAAGATACTTGCAAAGATATCAAATCATGCATATAAGAATTCAGAGAAGATTCAAATAATATTCATAGATAAGCTGATCATAAATCCACAATTCATCGGATCTCGGCAAACACACCACAAAAAGGTATTACATCGAATAGATCTCCAAGAACATCGAGGAGAACATGGTATTGAGAATCAAAGAGAGAGAAGAAGCCATCTAGCTGCTAGCTATGGACCGGTAGGTCTGTGGTAAACTACTCACTCTTCATCGGAAGGCCAATGGTGTTGATGTAGAAGCCCTCCGTGATCGAACCCCCCTCCGGCAGGACGTTGGAAAAGGCCCTAGATGGGATCTCACGGGTACAGAAGGTTGCGGCGGTGGAAAAGTGTTTTCGTGGCTCTCTCTCTATTGGTTTTGGGGTATATGAGAATATATAGGCGAAGAAACTAGGTCGGTGGAGTCACGAGGGGCCCACAAGGGTGGGTGGCGCGCCCTACACACCTGGGCGCGCCCTCCGTCCTTGTGGCCGCCTCGTGGCTTCTTTGACTTGCACTCCAAGTCCTCTGGATGTCTTCTGGTCCAAGAAAAGTCATCGCGAATGTTTCATTCCGTTTGGACTCCGATTGGTATTCCTTTTTTGTGAAACTCTAAAACAAGGGAAAAAACAGAAACTGGCACTGGCACTGGGCTCTAGGTTAATAGGTTAGTCCCAAAAATAATATAAAATAGCATATTAATGCATATAAAACATCCAAAACAGATAATATAATAGCATGGAACAATAAAAAATTATAGATACGTTGGAGATGTATCAAGCATCCCGAAGCTTAATTCTTGCTCGTCCATGAGTAGGTATATGATAAAAATAGAATTTTTGATGTGGAATGCTACCTAACATATTTATCCATGTAATTTCTTTTATTGCGGCATGAATGTTCAGATCCGTATGATTCAAAACAAAAGTTTAAGATTGACATAAAAACAATAATAGTTCAAGCATACTAACAAGGCGATTATGTCTTCTCAAAATAACATGACCAAAGAAAGCTTATCCCTACAAAATCATATAGTCTGGCTATACTACATCTTCATCACACAAAATATTTAAATCATGCACAACCCGATGACAAGCCAAGCAATTGTTTCATACTTTTGATGTTCTCAAACTTTTTCAACTTTCAGGCAATACATGAGCGTGAGCCATGGACATGGCACTATAGGTGGAATAGACGGTGGTTGTGGAGAAGACAAGAAGAAGGAGATAGTCTCACATCAACTAGGAGTATCAACGGGTTATGGAGATGCCCATCAATAGATTTAAATGTGAGTGAGTAGGGATTGCCATGCAACGGATGCACTAGAGCTACAAGTTTGTGAAAGCTCAAAAAGAAACTAAGTGGGTGTGCATCCAACTTGCTTGCTCACGAAAATCTAGGGCAATTTGAGGAAGCCCATCATTGGAATATACAAGTCAATATCTATAATTAAAAATTCCCACTAGTATATGAAAGTGACAATATAGGAGACTCTCTATCATGAAGATCATGGTGCTACTTTGAAGCACAAGTGTGGTAAAAGGATAGTAGCATTGCCCCTTCTCTCTTTTCTCTCATTTTTTTATTTGTGTCTTCTATCATTTTTTGGCCTCGTTTTTTCGTCCGGAGTCTCATCCCGACTTGTGGGGGAATCATAGTCTCCATCATCCTTTCCTCACATGGGGCAATGCTCTAATAATGAAGATCCTCACACTTTTATTTACTTACAACTTGATACTTAGAACAAAATATGACTCTATGTGAATGCCTCCGGCGGTGTACCGGGATGTGCAATGAATCAAGAGTGACATGTATGAAAGAATTATGAACGGTGACTTTGCCACAAATACGATGTCAACTACATGATCATGCAAAGCAATATGACAATGATGGAGCATGTCATAATAAACGAAGCGGTGGAAAGTTGCATGGCAATATATCTCGGAATGGCTATGGAAATGCCATAATAGGTAGGTATGGTAGCTGTTTTGAGGAAGGTATATGATGGGTTTATGGTACCGGCGAAAGTTGCGCGGTACAAGAGAGGCTAGCAATGGTGGAAGGGTGAGAGTGCGTATAATCCATGGACTCAACATTAGTCATAAAGAACTCATATACTTATTGCAAAAATCTATTAGTTATCAAAATGAAGTAGTACGCGCATGCTCCTAGGGGGATAGATTGGTAGGAAAAGACCATCGCTCGTCCCCGACCGCCACTCATAAGGAAGATAATCAATAAATAAATCATGCTCCGACTTCATCACATAACGGATCACCATACGTGCATGCTACGAGAATCACGAACTTTAACACAAGTATTTCTAAAATTCACAATTACTTACTAGCATGACTTTAATATCACCATCTTCATATCTCAAAACAACCATAAGGAATCAAACTTCTCATAGTATTCAATGCACTTTATATGATAGTTTTTATTATATCCCTCTTGGATGCCTATCATATTAGGACTAAATTTATAACCAAAGCAAATTACCATGCTGTTTAGAGACTCTCAAAATAATATAAGTGAAGCACGAAAGTTCATTAATTTCCGTAAAATAAAACCACCATAGTGCTCTAAAAAGATATAAGTGAAGCACTAGAGCAATATTGCCTAGCTCAAAAGATATAAGTGAAGCACATAGAGTATTCTAATAAATCACGATTCATGCGTGTCTCTCTCAAAAGGTGTGTACAGCAAGGATGATTGTCGAAAACTAAAAAGTAGAGACTCAAATCATACAAGACACTCCAAGCAAAACACATATCATGTGGTGAATAAAAATATAGCCTCAAGTAAAGTTACCGATAGACGAAGACGAAAGAGGGGATGCCTTCCGGGGCATCCCCAAGCTTAGGCTCTTGGTTATCTTGAACATTACCTTGGGGTTCCTTGGGCATCCCCAAGCTTAGGCTCTTGCCACTCCTTATTCCATAGTCCATCAAATCCTTACCCAAAACTTGAAAACTTCACAACACAAAACTCAACAGAAAATCTCATAAGCTCCGTTAGTATAAGAAAATAAATCACCACTTTTGATACTGTTGTGAACTCATTCTTTATTTATATTGGTGTAATATATACTGTATTCCAACTTTTCCATGGTTCATACCCCCCGATACTAGCCATAGATTCATCAAAATAAGCAAACAACACATAGAAAACAGAATCTGTCAAAAACAGAACAGTCTGTAGAAATCTGGATATTTCGAATATAAGAAAAATTAGGATAACCTAAGTAATTTGTTTATTAATCTTCTTCAAAAAGAATCAACTCAAAAGCACACTTTTACAAAAAAATGAGAATTATTTTTCTGGGCGCAAAAGTTATTGTTTTTCAGCAAGATCAAATCAACTATCACCGTAAGCTATCCCAAAGTCTTACTTGGCACAAACACTAATTAAAACAGACAACCACATCTAACGAGAGGCTAGATGAATTATTTATTGCAAAGCAGAACCTAGAAAGAAAAAACAAAAATAAAATTGGGTTGCCTCCCAACAAGCGCTATTGTTTAATGCCCTTAGCTAGGCATAAAACACGAATAGATCTAGGTATAATCGTAATAATGATAGGGAAAATCTCGAAAAATCATCTCATACTCCCTTCATTCAGCAGGAAGTTTTCATTGTGGTAACCAAAAGTAATCGAAAGGGCTAAACTTAATAGGATAAGAATCCCCAAGATCGATCTCGGGAGGAATTGGTTCCTCCTTTGGCCCTTCATATTGTATGACCAACTCATCATTATAAGCATTCTTTTCGAAAAAAGTCATGAACTTGTGTCCAAGAGAGAAACCCGATCTGTTGTTTTGAATAGCAAAATTATCATTAAGCTCAGAAATCTTATCAACTAAAATATCGGTAGGGACTCTTTTTCTTAATTTCTGTTTGGGAACCGCCTATGATATATCTAGCATGGAAAGTGTTGGGAACTCTAAGTCGTTTTCGTTGGTGGGAAAAGTATGCCTCTCAAAATGTTTTTATCTCTCAATTTTTGCTTTGAGCTCTGGCACCTCTACAAATCCCTACTTCCCTCCGCGAACGGCCTTTCTTTTACTTTATGCAATTTTTTATTTTTATTTGAGTCTCAATCTTCTCTTATAAAAGCACCAACTAGGGGGCACTATGATCGTACTTGAGCATTGGGTGTAGTTAATATGCGAGTGTATTTCATGAATGGATCAATGATTGAGCATGATGGGCTAGGGATAACTTATTTTAGCGTCGATATTTTGAAAGACATGATTGCTTGTTGGTATGCTTGAGTATTTAAGTTATCATGTCAAAACTAGACTATTGCTTTGAACAATATAAAAGTCCAAATGTCCATGCTACAAAGAAAAGAATATGATATGACATGTTAGGCAGCATTCCACATCAAAAATTCTGTTTTTATCATTTACCTACTCAACAACGAGCAGGAATTAAGCTTGGGGATGCTGATACGTCTCCAACGTATCTATAATTTTTAATTGTTCCATGTTGTTACATTATCATTCTTGGATGTTTTATAATCATTTTATAGTCATTTTATATCATTTTTTGGTACTAACTTATTGACATAGTGCCAAGTGCTAGTTGCTGTTTTCTGCATGTTTTTTACATCGCAGGAAATCAATACCAAACGGAGTCCAAACGCAGCAAAACTTTTTGTGGATTTTTTTGGACCAGAAGACATCCAGTGGGCCGGAGAAGCACCTGGGGGGGTGCTCCGAGGGGATCACAACCCACCAGGGCGCGCTGGGGGCCCAGGCGCCCCCAGGTGGGTTGTGCCCACCTCGGGTGCCCCCTGAACTGCCTCTTTGCTCTATAAATACCCCAATATTCCAGAAACCCTAGGGGAGTCGACGAAAATTAATTCCAGTCGCCGTAGAGTCCAGAACCACCAGATCCAATCTAGACACCATCACGGAGGGGTTCACCACTTCCATTGGTGCCTCTCCGATGATGCGTGAGTAGTTCTTTATAGACCTTCGGGTCCGTAGTTAGTAGCTAGATGGCTTCCTCTATCTCTCTTTTGATTATCAATACAATGGTCTCTTGGATATCCATACGATGTAACTCTTTTTTGGTGTGTTTGGTGGGATCGGATGAACTTTGAGTTTATGATCAGATCTATCTTTTTGTCCATGAAAGTTATTTGAGTTTCTTTGATCTCTTATATGCATGATTGCTTATAGCCTCGTATTTCTTCTCCGGTATTTGGGTTTTGTTTGTCCAACTTGATCTATTTATCTTGCAATGGGAAGAGGTGCTTTGTAGTGGGTTCGATCTTACGGTGCTTGATCCCAGTGACAGAAGGGGAACCGACACGTATGTATCGTTGCTACTAAGGATAAAACGATGGGGTATATTTCTACATAAATAGATCTTGTCTACATCATGTCATCATTCTTATTGCATTACTCCGTTTCCCCATGAACTTAATACACTAGATGCATACTAGATAGCGGTCGATGTGTGGAGTAATAGTAGTAGATGCAGGCAGGAGTCGGTCTACTAATCTTGGATGCGATGCCTACATAATGATCATTGCCTGGATATCGTCATGATTATTTGAAGTTCTATCAATTGCCCAACAGTAATTTGTTTCCCACCGTTTGCTATTTTTCTCGAGAGAAGCCACTAGTGAAACCTACGGGCCTCGGGTCTCTTTCTCATATTATTTGCCTTTGCGATCTATTTTCCTTTGTTGTTATTTTCAGATCTATTAAACCAGAAATACAAAAATACCTTGCTGCACTTTATTTTATTTGGCGTTTGATCTATCAATATTTACTACTCTCTCACGTCCGTTTGCCAATTTCTGGCGCCACTACCCGAAAGGGATTGACAACCCCTTTTACACGTCGGATTGCGAGTATTTGTTATTTGTGTGCAGGTGATGTTTACGTAGTGTTGCTTGGTTCTCCTACAGGTTCGATAACCTTGGTTTCATCACTGAGGGAAATACCTACCGTCGTTGTGCTGCATCCTCCCTTCCTCTTTGGGGAAATACCGACGTAGCTTCAAGCCGCATCAGTAGGGAGCGCCTTGGACCCTCGTGGGCACCCTGTAAGGCGGTTGGTGCCCTTATTCGGTCGCAAGAAAGCTAATATTCAGATAAAAATCATGTTAAAAGTCCAGCCCAATCGGAGTTACGGATCTCCGGGAATTTAAGAAAGGGTGAAAGGCCAGAATCTGGGAGCGCAGAGACACAAGAAACAAAGAGAGAGATCCAATCTCGGAGGGGCTCCCGCCCCTCTGCCACAATGGAGGCCATGGACCAGAGGGGAAACCCTTCTCCCATCTAGGGGGAAGGTCAAGGAAGAATAAGAAGGAGGGGGCTCTCTCCCCCTCTCTCCTGGTGGCGCCGGAACGCTGCCCGGGCCATCATCGTGACGACAATCTACACCAACAACTTCGCCGCCGTCATCACCAACTCTCTCCTTGATACGTCTCCAACATATCTACAATTTTTGATTGTTCCATGTTATTATATTATCTGTTTTGGATGTTTTATATGCATTATATGCTATTTTATATTATTTTTGGGACTAACCTATTAACCTAGTGCCCAGTGCCAGTTTCTGTTTTTTCCTTGTTTTAGAGTTTCGCAAAAAACGAATACCAAACGGAGTCCAAACGGAATAAAACATTCGCGATGATTTTTCTTGGACCAGAAGACATCCAAAGGACTTGGAGTGCAAGTCAGAGAAGCCATGAGGTGGCCACAAGGACGGAGGGCGCGCCCCCACCCTTGTGGGCCCCTCGTGACTCCACCGACCTAGTTCCTTCACCTATATATTCTCATATATCCCAAAACCAACAAAGAGAGCCACGAAAACACTTCCACCGCTGCAACCTTCTGTACTCGTGAGATCCCATCTAGGGGCCTTTTCCAGCGTCCTGCCGGAGGGGGATTCGATCATGGAGGGCTTCTACATCAACACCATTTCCCTTCTAATGAAGCGTGAGTAGTTTACCACAGACCTACGGGTCCATAGCTAGTAGCTAGATGGCTTCTTCTCTCTCTTTGATTCTCAATACCATGTTCTCCTCGGTATTCTTGGAGATCTATTCGATGTAATACCTTTTTGCGGTGTGTTTGCCGAGATCCGATGAATTGTGGATTTATGATCAACTTATCTATGAATATTATTTGAATCTTCTCTGAATTCTTATATGCATGATTTGATATATTTGCAAGTCTCTTTGAACTATCGATTTGGTTTGGCCAACTAGATTGGTTTTTCTTGCAATGGGAAAAGTGCTTAGCTTTGGGTTCAATCATGCGGTGTCCTTTCCCAGTGACAGTAGGGGCAGCAAGGCACGTATTGTATTGTTGCCATCAAGGATAAAAAGATGGGGTTTTCATCATATTGCCTGAGTTAATTCCTCTACATCATGCATCTTGCTTAAAGCGTTACTTCGTTCTTTATGAACTTTATACTCTAGATGCATGCTGGATAGCGGTCGATGTGTGGAGTAATAGTAGTAGATGCAGGCAGGAGTCGGTCTACTTGACACGGACGTGATGCCTATGTTCATGATCATTGCCTTAGATATCGTCATAACTTTGCGCTTTTCTATCAATTGCTTGACAGTAATTTTTCACCCACCGTAATATTTTCTATCTTGAGAGAAGCCTCTAGTGAAACCTATGGCCCCGGGTCTATTTTCCATCATATAAGTTTCCGATCTATGATAACCCACAAGTATAGGGGATTGCAACAGTTTCGAGGGTTGTTAGTTATGCTTAATGCTCGCTTATGTGATTTTTCGTTTCTTGGTTGGTCACTTCTCAATCTTTTGCTAGCCTTCATTTTGTACTAAGTATGCTCACTACTTGTGCATCCAAAATCCTTTAAACCAGTTTGGACACATGATTCCACTATACCTACCTATATGCGGTATTCTTTTGCCGTTCTAAGCAAATTTATATGTGCCATCTCTAATTCTCAAAATTAATTTCTTTTTTGTGTGCTCGTACCGCTCATAAAATGGTAGGGGGTGGCTAATATAGTTCCATGCTAGATATGTTATTCTCAAGATGAGTGTTTCTTAACTTGTCATTGCACGAGAGTACGACAAAGGTATTAGGGATGCCCAGTCCCGAAATGAAAAATCAATTTACTTTATGTTGTCCAATAATAAATTCCTTGAAAAGTGTTGGTATGGAAGGCACCCGTGGATACGGCTAGCCATGGAAAGTGAAATTATGGTTGAAAAAGGAATAAGCTTTATTTTCTATTTGGGTACCGCCTATGATATATCTAGCATGGAAAGTATTGGGAACTACTCGATCGTTTTCGTTGACAGGAAAAGCATGCCTCCCAAAATGTTTTATCTCATCTTTTTCGCTTTGAGCTCTGGCACCTCTACAAATCCCTACTTCCCTCCGTGAAGGGCCTTTCTTTTACTTTATGCAATTTTTATTTTTATTTGGGTCTCCATATTCTCTTATAAAGCACCAACTAAGGGGCACTATGATCGTACTTGAGCATTGGGTGTAGCTAATATGCGAGTGTGTTTCATGAATGGATCAATGATTGAGCATAATGGGCTAGGGATAACTTGCTTTAGTGTTGATATTTTGAAAGACATGATTGCTTGTTGATATGCTTGAGTATTGAAATTCTCATGTCAAAACTAGACTATTGCTTTGAACCATATAAAAGTCCAAATGTCCATGCTACAAAGAAAAGAATATGTGATGAACATGTTGGGCGGCATTCCACATCAAAAATTCTGTTTTTATCATTTACCTACTCGAGGACGAGCAGGAATTAAGCTTGGTGATGTTGATACGTCTCCAACGTATCTATAATTTTTTATTGTTCCAAGCTGTTATATTATCATTCTTGGATGTTTTACAATCATTTTATATCATTTTTTGGTACTAACCTATTGACATAGTGCTAAGTGCCAGTTGTTGTTTTCTGCTTGTTTTTTACATCGCAGGAAATCAATACCAAACTGAGTCCAAATGCAGCGAAACTTTTTGTGGAATTTTTATGGACCAGAAGACACCCAATGGGATAGAGAAGCACCTGGGGGTGCCCCAAAGGGGGCACAACCCACCAAGGTGCGCCTGGGCCCCCAGGCGCGCCCAGGTGGGTTGTGCCCAGCTCTGTGGCCTCCCGCACCGCCTCTTTGCTCTATAAAAACCCCAATATTTCAAAAACCCTAGGGGAGTTGACGAAAATCAATTCCAGCCGCCGCAAGTTCCAGAACCACCAGATCCAATCTAGACACCATCACAGAGGGGTTCATCATGTTCATTGGTGCCTCTACGATGATGCGTGAGTACTTCATTGTAGACCTACGGGTCTGATATGTCTCCAACGTATCTATAATTTCTTATTGTTCCATGCTACATTATATTCTGCTTTGGATATTTAATGGGCTTTATTATACACTTTTATATTATTTTTGGGACTAACCTATTAACCAGAGGCCCAGCCCAAATTGCTGTTTTTTGCCTATTTCAGTGTTTCGCAGAAAAAGAATATCAAACGGAGTCCAAACGGAATGAAACCTTCGGGAACGTGATTTTCGGAACAAACGTGATCCAGAGGACTTGGAGTCTACGTAAAGCAATCAACGTGGAGAGCACGAGGCAGGGGGGCGCACCTACCCCCCAGGCGCGCCCTCCACCCTCGTGGGGCCCATGTTGCTCAACCGACGTACTTCTTCCTCCTATATATATACCTACGTACCCCCAAACCATGAGAGGCATCCACGAAAACCTAGTTCCACCGCCGCAACCTTCTGTACCCGTGAGATCCCATCTTGGGGCCTTTTCCGGCATCCTGCTGGAGGGGGCATTGATCACGGAGGGCTTCTACATCAACACCATAGCCTCTCCGATGATGTGTGAGTAGTTTATCTCAGACCTTCGGGTCCATAGTTATTAGCTAGATGGCTTGTTCTCTCTCTTTGGATCTCAATACAAAGTTCTCCTCGATTCTCTTGGAGATCTATTTGATGTAACTCTTCTTTTGCGGTGTGTTTGTCGAGACCGATGAATTGTCGGTTTATGATCAAGATTATCTATGAACAATATTTGAATCTTCTCTGAATTCTTTTATGTATGATTGGTTATCTTTGCAAGTCTCTTAGAATTATTAGTTTGGTTTGGCCTACTAGATTGATCTTTCTTGCAATGGGACAAGTGCTTAGCTTTGGGTTCAATCTTGCGGTGTCCTTTCCCAGTGACAGCAGGGGCAGCAAGGCACGTATTGTATTGTTGCCATCGAGGATAACAAGATGGGGTTTATATCATATTGCATGAGTTTATCCCTCTACATCATGTCATCTTGCTTATAGCGTTACTCCGTTCTTATGAACTTAATACTCTAGATGCATGTTGGATAGCGGTCGATGTGTGGAGTAATAGTAGTAGATGCAGAATTGTTTCGGTCTACTTGTTACAGACGTGGTGCCTATATACATGATCATACCTAGATATTCTCATAACTATGCTCAATTCTATCAATTGCTCGACAGTAATTTGTTCACCCAGCGTAATACTTATGCTCTTGAGAGAAGCCACTAGTGAAACCTAATGGCCCCCGGGTCTATTCTCCGTCATATTAATCTTCCAACACTTCGCTATTTTTATTGTCGTTTATTTTACTTTGCATCTTTATCATAAAAATACCAAAAATATTATCTTATCATATCTATCAGATCTCACTCTCGTAAGTGACCGTGAAGGGATTGACAACCCCTTTTTCGCGTTGGTTGCGAGGTTCTTATTTGTTTGTGTAGGTGCGCGGGACTTGTGCGTGATCTCCTACTGGATTGATACCTTGGTTCTAAAAAACTGAGGGAAATAGTTACGCTACTTTACTGCATCACCCTTTCCTCTTCAAGGGAAAACCAACGCAGTGCTCAAGAGGTAGCAGGGTCCGTAGTTAGTAGCTAGATGGCTTCCTCTCTCTCTCTCTCTCTTGATTCTCAATACAACGGTATCTTAGAGATCCATATGATGTAACTCTTTTTGCGGTGTGTTTGTTGGGATCCGATGAACTTCGAGTTGATGATCGGATCTATCTTTTTATCCATGAAAGTTATTTGAGTCTTCTTTGATCTCATATATGCATGATTGCTTATAGCCTCGTATTTCTTCTCCGTTATTTAGGTTTTGTTTCGCCAACTTGATCTATTTATCTTGCAATGGGAAGAGGTGCTTTGTGATGGGTTCGATCTTACGGTGCTTGATCCCAGTGATAGAAGGGGAACCGACACGTATGTATCTTTGCTATTAAGGATAACAAGATGGGGTCTATTTCTACATAAATAGATCTTGTCTACATCATGTCATCGTTCTTATTGCATTACTCCATTTCTCCATGAACTTTATGAAGGAAATATGCCCTAGAGGCAATAATAAAGTTGTTATTTATATTTCCTCATATCATGATAAATGTTTATTATTCAAGCTAGAATTGTATTAACCGGAAACTTAGTACATGTGTGGATACATAGACAAACAGAGTGTCCCTAGTATGCCTCTACATTGACTAGCTCGTTAATCAAAGATGGTTAAGTTTCCTAGCCATAGACATGTGTTGTCATTTGATGAACATGATCACATCATTAGAGAATGATGTGATGGACAAGACCCATCCATTAGCTTAGCATAATGATCGTTTAGTTTTTCTGCTATTGCTTTCTTCATGACTTATACATGTTCCTCAGACTATGAGATTATGCAACTCCCGAATATCGGAGGAACACCTTGTGTGCTATCAAACTTCACAACGTAACTGGATGATTATAAAGATGCTCTACAGGTGTCTCTGATGGTGTTTTTTGAGTCCGCATAGATCGAGATTAGGATTTGTCACTCTGTGTATCGGAGAGGTATCTCTGGGCCCTCTCGTTAATGCACATCACTATAAGCCTTGCAAGCAATGTGACTAATGAGTTAGTCATGGGATGATGCATTACAGAACGAGTAAGGAGACTTGTTGGTAACGAGATTGAACTAGGTATGAGGATACCGACGACTGAATCTCGGGCAAGTAACATTCTAATGACAAAGGGAACAACGTATGTTGTTATGCGGTTTGACCGATAAAGATCTTCGTTGAATATGTAGGAACCAATATGAGCATCCAGGTTCCGCTATTGGTTATTGACCGGAGATGTGTCTCGGTCATGTCTACATAGTTCTCGAACCCGTAGGGTCCGCACGCTTAACGTTCGATGACGATTTGTATTATGAGTTATGTGATTTGATGACCGAAGTTTGTTCGGAGTCCCGGATGAGATCACAGACATGACGAGGAGTCTCTAAATGGTCGAGACATAAAGAACGGTATATTGGACGGTGTTATTCGGACTCCGGATGAGTTCCGAGGGGTACCGGATGACTATCGGAGTGCCGGGGGTTATCGGAACCCCTCGGGGGAACTAATGGGCCACCATGGGCCTTATTGGAGAGAGAGGAGGGCCGCCAGGGCAGGCCGCGCCCCCCCTAGCAGTCTGAATTCAAGTTGATCTTTTAGCCGTGTGCGGTGCCCCCTCCACAGTTACACACCTCAGTCATATCGTCGTAGTGCTTAGGTAAAGCCCTGCGTCGGTAACTTCATCATCACCGTCGCCACGCCATCGTGCTGACAGAACTCTCCCTCGGCCTCAACTGGATCAAGAGTTCGAGGGACATCATCGAGCTGAATATGTGCTGATCGCGGAGGTGCCGTGCGTTCGGTGCTTGGATCGGTTGGACCATGAAGACGTTCGACTACATCAATCGCGTTACTAAACGCTTCCGCTTTCGGTCTACAAGGGTACGTGGACACACTCTTCCCCGCTCGTTGCTATGCTTCTCCTAGATAGATCTTGCGTGATTGTAGGAATTTTTTTGAAATACTACGTTCCCCGACAGTGGTATCAGAGCCAGGTCTATGCGTAGATGTTATACGCATGAGTAGAACACAATGAGTTGTGGGCAACAATAGTCATACTGCTTGCCAGCAACATCTTACTTTGATTCCGCAGTATTGTTGGATGAAACGGCCCGGACCGACATTACATGACCGCGTTCATGAGACTGGTTCTACCAACGTGCTTCGCACACGGGTGGCTAGCGGGTGTTTGTTTCTCCAGCTTTAGTTGAATCGAGTTTGACTACGCCCGGTCCTTGTTGAAGGTTAAGAAAGCACACTTGACGAAAAATCTTTGTGGTTTTGATATGTAGGTAAGAACGGTTCTTGCTAGAAGCCCGTAGCAGCCACGTAAAACTTGCAACAACAAAGTAGAGGACGTCTAACTTGTTTTTGCATGGCTTGTTGTGATGTGATATGGTCAAGACGTGATAATATATAAATTGTTGTATGAGGTGATCATGTTTTGTAACAGTTATCGGTAACTGGCAGGAGCCATATGGTTGTCACTTCATTGTATGAACTGCAATCGCCATGTAATTGCTTTACTTTATCACTAAGCAGTAGCGATAGTCGTAGAAGCAATAGTTGGCGAGACGACAACGATGCTACGATGGAGATCAAGGTGTCAAGCCGGTGACGATGGTGATCATGACGGTGCTTTGGAGACGGAGATCAAAGGCACAAGATGATGATGGCCATATCATATCACTTATAATGATTGCATCTGATGTTTATCCTTTATGCAACTTATTTTGCTTAGTACGGCGGTAGAATTATAAGATGATCTCTCACTAAATTTCAAGGAATGAGTGTTCTCCCTGAGTATGCACCGTTGGTACAGTTCGTCGTGCCGAGACACCACGTGATGATCGGGTGTGATAAGCTCTACGTTCACATACAACGGGTGCAAGCCAGTTTTGCACACGCAGAATACTTGGGTTAAACTTGACGAGCCTAGCATATGCATATATGGCCTCAGAACACTGAGACCGAAAGGTCGAGTGTGAATCATATAGTAGATATGATCAACATAGTGATGTTCACCATTGAAAACTACTCCATCTCACGTGATGATAGGACATGGTTTAGTTGATATGGATCACGTGATCACTTAGAAGATTAGAGGGATGTGTATCTAAGTGGGAGTTCTTAAGTAATATGATTAACTGAACTTTAATTTATCATGAACTTAGTACCTGATAGTATTTTGCATGTCTATGTTGTTGTAGATAAATGGCCCGTGCTACTGTTCCTTTGAATTTTAATGCGTTCCTAGAGAAAGCTAAGTTGAAAGATGATGGTAGCAACTACACGGACTGGGTCCGTAACTTGAGGATTATCCTCATTGCTGCACAGAAGAATTACCTCCTGGAAGCATCGCTAGGTGCAAGACCCGCTGCAGGAGCAACGCCGGACGTTATGAACGCCTGGCAGAGCAAAGCTGATGACTACTCGATAGTTCAGTGTGCCATGCTTTACGGCTTAGAACCGGGACTTCAACGTCGTTTTCTACGTCGTGGAGCATATGAGATGTTCCAGGAGTTGAAGTTAATATTTCAAGCAAATGCCCAAATTGAGAGATATGAAGTCTCCAATAAGTTCTACAGCTGCAAAATGGAGGAGAATAGTTATGTCAGTGAACATATACTCAGGGGTACCACAATCACTTGACTCAACTGGGAGTTAATCTTCCTATTGATAGTGTCATTGAGAGAGTTCTTCAATCACTGCCACCAAGCTATAAAAGCTTTGTGATGAACTATAATATGCAAGGGATGGATAAGACAATTTCCGAGCTCTTTGCAATGCTAAAGGCTGCGGAGGTAGAAATCAAGAAGGAGCATCAAGTGTTGATGGTTAACAAGACCACTAGTTTCAAGAAGAAGGGCAAATGGAATAAGGGGAACTTCAAGAAGAATGGAAAGCAAGTTGCTGCTCAAGTGAAGAAGCCCAAGTCTGGACCTAAGTGTGAGACTGAGTGCTTCTACTACAAAGGGACTGGTCACTAGAAGCGGAACTGCCCCAAGTATTTGGCAGATAAGAAGGATGGCAAAGTGAAAGGTACATTTGATATACATGTTATTGATGTGTACCTTACTAATGCTCCTAGTAGCGCCTGGATATTTGATACTGGTTCTGTTGATCATATTTGCAACTCGAAACAGGGGCTATGGATTAAGCGAAGTTTGGTTAAGGACGAGGTGATGATGCGTGTGGGAAATGGTTCCAAAGTCGATGTGATCGCGGTCGGCACACTACCTCTACATCTACCTTCGGGATTAGTTTTAGACTTGAATAATTGTTATTTGGTGCTAGCGTTAAGCATGAAAATAATATATGGATCTTGTTTGATGTGAGACGATTATTCGTTTAAATCAGACAATAATGGTTGTTCTATTTATATGAGTAATATCTTTTATGGTCATGGACCCTTGATGAGTGGTCTATTTTTATTGAATCTTGAGAGTAGTGATACACATATTCATAGTATTGAAGCCAAAAGATACAAGTTTAATAATGATAGTGCAACTTATTTGTGGCACTGCCGTTTAGGTCATATTGGTGTAAAGCGCAAGAAGAAACTCCATGCTGATGGGCTTTTGGAATCACTTGATGCTTGCGAACCATGCCTCATGGGCAAGATGACTAAGACTCTGTTCTCTGGAACAATGGAGCAAGCAACAGACTTATTGGAAATAATACATACTGATGTATGCGGTCCAATGAGTATTGATGCTCGTGATGGGTATCATTATTTTCTAACCTTCACAGATGATCTGAGCAGATATGGGTATATCTACTTGATGAAACATAAGTCTGAAACATTTGAAAAGTTCAAAGAATTTCAGAGTGAAGTGGAAAATCGTCGTAACAAGAAAATAAAGTTTCTACGATCTGATCGTGGAGGTGAATATTTGAGTTATGAGTTTGGTCTTCATTTGAAACAATGTGGAATAGTTTCGCAACTCACGCCACCTGGAACACCACAGCGTAATGGTGTGTCCGAACATCGTAACCGCACTTTATTAGATATGGTGCGATCTATGATGTCTCTTACAGATTTACTGCTATCGTTTTGGGGTTATGCTTTAGAGACGGCTGCATTCACGTTAAATAGGGCATCATATAAATCCGTTGAGACGACACCATATGAACTGTGGTTTGGCAAGAAACCCAAGTTGTCGTTTCTTAAAGTTTGGGGCTGCGATGCTTATGTGAAAAAGCTTCAACTTGATAAGCTCGAACCCAAATCGAAGAAATGTGTCTTCATAGGATACCCAAAGGAAACTGTTGGGTACACCTTCTATCACAGATCCGAAGGCAAGATATTCGTTGCTAAGAATGGATCCTTTCTAGAGAAGGAGTTTCTCTCGAAAGAAGTGAGTGGGAGGAAAGTAGAACTTGATGAGGTAATTCTACCTTCTCCCGAATTGGAAAGTAATACATCACAGAAATTAGTTCCAGTGATTCCTATACCAATTAGTGAGAAAGCTAACGATGATGATCATGAAACTTCGGAACAAGTTACTACTGAACATCGTAGGTCAACCAGAGTAAGATCCGCACCAGAGTGGTACGGTAATCCTGTTTTGGAAGTCATGTAACTTGAACATGACGAATCTACGAACTATGAGGAAGCGATGATGAGCCCAGATTCCGCGAAATGGCTTGAGGCCATGAAATCTGAGATGGGATCCATGTATGAGAACAAAGTGTGGACTTTGGTTGACTTTCCCGATGATCGGCAAGCCATAGAGAATAAATGGATCTTCAAGAAGAAGACTGACGCTAATGGTAATGTTACTGTCTACAAAGCTCGACTTGTTGCGAAAGGTTGTTGACAAGTTCAAGGAGTTGACTATGATGAGACTTTCTCACCCGTAGCGATGCTTAAGCCTGTCCGAATCATGTTAGCAATTGCCGCATTTTATGATTATGAAACTTGGCTAATGGATGTCAAAACTGCATTCATTAATGGATATCTTAAAGAAGAGTTGTATATGATGCAACCAGAAGGTTTTGTCGATCCAAAAGGTGCTAACAAAGTGTGCAAGCTCCAGCGATCCATTTATGGACTGGTGCAAGCCTCTCGGAGTTGGAATATACGCTTTGATAGTGTGATCAAAGCATATGGTTTTATACAGACTTTTGGAGAAGCCTGTATTTACAAGAAAGTGAGTGGGAGCTCTGTAGCATTTCTGGTATGATATGTGGATGATATATTGTTGATCGGAAATGATACTGGATTTCTGAATAGCATAAAAGGATACTTGAATAAGAATTTTTCAATGAAAGACCTCGGTGAAGCTGCTTATATATTGGGCATCAAGATCTATAGAGATAGATCAAGACGCTTAATTGGACTTTCACAAAGCACATACCTTGATAAAGTTTTGAAGAAGTTCAAAATGGATCAAGCAAAGAAAGGGTTCTTGCCTGTGTTACAAGGTGTGAAGTTGAGTCAGACTCAATGCCCGACCACTGCAGAAGATAGAGATAAAATGAAAGTCATTCCCTATGCTTCAGCCATAGGATCTATCATGTATGCAATGTTGTGTACCAGACCAGATGTGTGCCTTGCTATAAGTTTAGCAGGGAGGTACCAAAGTAATCCAGGAGTGGATCACTGGACAACGGTCAAGAACATCCTGAAATACTTGAAAAGGACTAAGGATATGTTTCTCGTTTATGGAGGTGACAAAGAGCTCGTCGTAAACGGTTACGTCGATGCAAGCTTGGACACTGATCCGGATGACTCTAAGTCACAAACCGAATATGTATTTATATTAAATGGTGGAGCTGTTAGTTGGTGCAGTTCCAAGCAGAGCATCGTTGTAGGATCTACGTGTGAAGCGGAATACATAGCTGCTTCGGAAGCAACAAATGAAGGAGTCTGGATGAAGGAGTGATAACCCATAAGTATAGGGGATCGCAACAGTTTTCGAGGGTAAGTATTTAACCCAAATTTATATATTCGACACAAGGGGAGCCAAAGAATATTTGAAGGTATTAGCAGCTGAGTTGTCAATTCAACCACACCTGGAGATTAATTATCTACAGCAAAGTGACCAGTAGCAAAGTAGTTTGATAGTTTTGATTGTAGTGACAGCAGCAATAGTGACAGTAACAGTGATAGCAGTAATTTTGTAGCAAGTGTAACAGTGACGATAGCAGTAGTAACGCAACAAGATCAATATAAATAAATTCGTAGGCATTGGATCGTTGACTTGTTGGATGATATTCATCATGTGACAGTTATAACATAGGGTGATACGGCACTAGCTCCAGTTCATCGATATAATGTAGGCATGTATTCCGTAAATAGTCATACGTGCTTTATTAAAAGAACTTGCATGACATATTTTGTCCTACCCTCCCGTGGCAGCGGGGTCCATATTGGAAACTAAGGGATATTAAGGCCTCCTTTTAATAGAGAACCGGAACAAAGCATTAACACATAGTGAATACATGAACTCCTCAAACTACGGTCATCACCAGGAGTGGGCCCGGTTGTTGTCACTCCGGGGTTGCCGGATCATAACACGTAGTAGGTGACTATAACTTGCAAGATCGGATCTAAAACATGGATATAATGATGAATTCATAAACGGTTCAGATCTGAGTTCATGGCACCCGGGCCCAAAGTGAGAAGCATTAAGCATAGCAAAGTCATAGCAACGTCAATCTAAGAACATAGTGGATACTAGGGATCAAGCCCTAACAAAACTAACTTGATTACATGATGAATCTCATCCAACTCCTCACCGACCAGCGAGCCTACGAAGGAATTACTAACTCCCGGTGGGGAGCATCATGGAATTGGCGATGGAGATGGGTTGGTGATGACGAAGAACGAACATCCCCCTCTCCGGAGCCCCAAATGGACTCCAGATCTGCCCTCCCGAGGAAGAACATGGCTTGGCGGCAGCTCCGTCTCCTGGATCGTGATACTTCTTTCTCCCTAATTTTTTTCTGGAATAATGTGAATTTATAGTATTAGGGGGGTCATCAGCGGGGCCACCAGGTGGGTACAACCCACTTGGGCGCGCCAGGAGAGGGGGGCACGCCCTGGTGGGTTGTGCCCACCTAGGGGCCCCTCTCTGGTGGGTCTTGGCTCCAGAAATTCTTATTATTGATATAAAAATCCTTGCAAAGTTTCGTTCCATTCCGAGAACTTTCATTTCTGCACAAAAACAACACCATGGTAGTTCTGCTGAAAACATCGTCAGTCTGGGGTTAGTTTCATTCAAATCATGCAAATTATAGTCCAAATCAAGAGGAAAACCGTGAGAAAAAGTAGATACGTTGGAGACGTATCAAGTCGCCCAAGCTTAAACCTTTGCTTGTCCTCAAGCAATTCAGTTGATAAACTGAAAGTGATAAAGAAAAACTTTTACGAACTCTTTTGCTCTTGTTTGCATAAATAAGCTTAAACAGCACCCAGGTTTTCAACCAGCATTATAACTAACCATGTCAACAATAAATCTTAAAGATTATAATGACTCATATCAATGACATAATCAGCTAGCGAGTAATAATAAGAAATCTCAAACGGCAACACGATGTCAAAACAACCATGATATAATATGACAATAGTGGTATCTCACTAGCCCTTTCTGAGACCGCATAACATAAATGCAGAGCACCTCCAAATCAAGCAGCGACTAAACATTGTAATTCATGGTAGAAAAGATCCAGTCATGATGCACCCAACATTAGCTATACACAATGCATAAATCATGACAGCTGTGCTCTACTCAGTTTCTGGCGCTTGTTTTTAGAAGGTGATGACACAACATAAAAGTAAATAGAAAGTCCCTTCGCAGAGGAAGCAGGGATTTGCAGAGGTGCCAGAGCTCAAATTTTTAAAACAGAGATAAATGATAATTTTGAGACATGCCCCCTTCTCATTCCCTTCACGACCATCAGTTATCAACATCTTCCATGCTAAGCACGCTAGTGACGGTCCCCAAGCAAAAAGTAAAAGTTTTGACTCCATTGGGAGTTTTTGTTTGATTATTCAAGAGATGAACTCTTTTTTATATTTGCAATTGGGGACTGGGCACCCCTAATACCGCCCATTTCCTCGTGCGATGGCGAGTGAATAAACACTCGACCTGAGGATAACATGCTTAGCACGGAAGATATCGACCACCTCCTGTCGTTCCATGAACGATCCAGGCACACAAAACGGATAATTTTTAGAAGTTTTTAGAGGTGGCACATGCAAATTTACTTAGGACGGCAAGGTAATACCGTATATAGGTAGGTATGGTGGACTCATCTGGAATAACTTTGGGTTCAAGGTTTTTGATGTACAAGCAGAATTCCCGCTTAGTATAGGCGAAGGCTAGCAATTAGATTGAGAAGCGGCCAGCTAGAGAGCAACAACGATCATGACCAGGCATTATGCATAAGTAACATTGGACACTAGCATGAGTAGGATATGAACACCATGAACATAAACATTATAGAGGCTATGTTGGTTTTGATTCAACTACATGCATGAACATGTACCAAGTCAAGCCACTCGAACATTTGGAGGAGCATACCATATCATCATACTACATCACAATCATTTTAACGCTATGTTGATATCCAAGATAAATCATTATTGTCTCCCAGCTACTTATGCATGGCATGAGAAACTATAATCTCTAATTTTCATTGCAAACATGTTTAATCATAATGGGTTGAATCATGGGCACTAGGTTAAACATATTTACACAACAAGAACAAGTCGAGTTCATACCAGTTTCTCTTTGCCACGACCAGCTCATCGAATATCGTCATTATTGCCTTTCACTTGCACGACCGAATGATATGGAAATAATAATAATAGTGCAAGAGTGCCGTGGACTAAGCTGGAATCTGCAAACATTTTATTCAACAGGAGAAGACAAGGTAAAATGGGCTCTTTATTAGTTCAACAGTTATTCATATGAGAGCCACTCAACATTTTCATCGTGGTCTCTCCTCGGTACAACTCGAATAAAAAAAGAAAATAAATTCAGAGAAACAGACTGAAATATTTTTGGAGTTTTTGGTTTTCTTCAACAAGCAAAAAGCAAAAACGAGAAAAACTATTTACACGAGAAAGCTCCCAACAAGCAAAAGAAGAACAAGGAAATCTTTTTGGATTTTCTTTTTAATACTACTACTAAACATGCATAGAAAGTAAATTACTACAACTAATTTTTTTGTTTTTCTAAAGTTTTTCAAACACACAAGAAGAAAGCAAGAAAATAAATCTAAGCATGGATGATACAACGAAAAAGTGTGAACACCGACAACTAGAATGATATGTGAACATGAATATAATGTTGGTGAGAGACACGTACTCCCCCAAGCTTAGTCTTTTGGCCTAAGTTGGTAATCGATCAGTAGCCTGGAGGGTAGTAGGGATCCTGAGGAGCGGGCATCCACTCATCCCACTGTGGAGGTGCCTGTGCAGCCTCAGCAGCAGCCTGAGCGTTCCAGTAAGCAAGGACGTCTGCAGGCATAATCCGGTATCCGCCCCTGGCAACAGAATCAAACAAAGCAGGTGCAGGCAAGGGGATAACATCACGAGTGCCAACGTTATAAACCAAGTTATAGGGAATGGCAAGATCAGAACGATCATGTGCAAGAAAGTGATGGTGATGCATGGCTGCACGGTCTAGGTAAACTGTGGTAAGAGGGACATCATGAGGGCGTATCGCAACCTCGAAGTGATCTGCCAAACGAGTGGCAAAAATCCCACCATGTATTTTTCCCTGGGATTTATTAAGATGGAGGCGACGAGCCACAATAGCTCCCATGCTATAAGTGTTGTCGCCCTCTATTGCGCGACGTAAAACAGCAAGGTCTGGTGAACTAGGTGCACCCACCTTCTCCCTAGCAAGCAAGCATTTGGTAATGTAAAGTGCAAAGTAACGAACAGCGGGAATATGTAAGCCACCGGTAGTGATGGCTGACACTCTCCTCTCATCACCCACTGTCAAAGTGCGACAGAAATCCTCAAACTCAGCCGGCCTAGGCTCAGCCAAGCTCCCATCAGACGGGATCATGCATATGTCACAAAATTCAGTAAGTGGTATCTGGTGGTTTTCAGCATATAAATCAAAGCTCACTTCAGGAGGATTATTTCTAGGCAAGAATATAAAGCTTTGAACAAAGACATTTGTGAGGATTTGCTGTTGGTCATACTCATCTGCGATGAAGTCGGTGAGACCGGCATTGGCAATGAATTGCATGAACTCATCATGAATTCCAGCTTGTTGCAGGAACGGGACATGCGGCCATTCGCACGGTCGTACCTCCGCTAACCTCCGAAGGTGGAGATCATTGTCAGAAGACTTCCCAATAACACCCTTGGAGTTCTTCCTAGAGCCAAATTTCCTGAAGGTATTCATGTCCGCGTACAATTTTTCCTATGAACAAAAATCTGAATTTTTAGTTCACAAAATTTTTCCAACAAAACTTTACAAAACTAATAGCAACTACTCATAGGGATACATAGAGGCCATAGCAAGCATTCAAACTACTTAGAACACTAAGAATTAAACATGGAAGCATATCTACAGCAGCACCAAGAGTAGCTATTTATTCAAAGTATAAACCACTAGAACAAAAACTAATTGGACAAATGAAGGAGTCACATACCAAGCAACAAATCCCCGAAACAGTTTCAGAAATGGAGCTTCGAGCAAAGAGATCGAAAATGTCAGCAAAATGGGCAAGAACACGGGAGAGAGAGCAATGGGGATTTTTTTCTGGAGGTAGGTGACAATGTGGGATGAAGAGGTAAGTGAGGGGGGCCACGTGGGGACCACAACCCCCCATGGCGCGCCAGGGCGTGCTGGCGTGCCCAGGTGGGTTGTGCCCACCTGGTGCACCTCCCTCTGGTTATTTTTGCACCAAAAATTCTTAAATATTCAGGAAAAAATCTTATAAAATTTTCAGGGCATTCTGAGAACTTTTATTTTTGGGTCTTTTTTTTATTGCACGAGAAATTCAGAAGACAGACAAAACATGGCATTTTATTTTATTTAACTAATAAAAGCAGAGAATAAAAAGTAAGGAAAGAAGGTAGTGCTTACTAAATTCATCAACTTCATACCGGAACCGTTCAAAATGATTCATTAATAAGGTTGATTAGGTCTTATTAACAACCACTTTCGATTAGCATGAAACCGAAGAACTTCCGTAAATCACTAAGTTACCTCAATGGGGATTTGCATTTCCCCAACAATAAGCATTTCATATTTCTTTTTGACAGTAGGTAGAGGTATTTGAAAACTTCCAATAGTGATTGTCAGAGATTTTTCAATAACATTAATACCATCCACTTGGAATTGTTTCTTCGGAAAGTGCACCGTATGCTCATTGCC
This sequence comes from Triticum aestivum, assembly GCF_018294505.1. Taxonomy (NCBI): domain Eukaryota; kingdom Viridiplantae; phylum Streptophyta; class Magnoliopsida; order Poales; family Poaceae; genus Triticum; species Triticum aestivum. The sequence continues at coordinate 463,884,624 of NC_057808.1, forward strand.
GTTGATATGAAAAGTGACCTTGCTTTTATTGCAATCAATAACAGCTCCTGCAGTATTCAAGAAGGGTCTACCAAGGATAATCGACATGTTGTCGTCCTCGGGCATCTCAAGTATAACAAAGTCAGTCAAAATAGTAACATTAGCAACAACAACGGGCACATCCTCACAGATACCGATAGGTATGGCAGTTGACTTGTCAGCCATTTGCAAAGATATTTCAGTAGGTGTGAGTTTATTCAAGTCAAGTCTTTTATATAAAGATAAAGACATAACACTAACACCAGCTCCTAAATCACACAAAGCAGTTTTCACATAATTCTTTTTGATGGAGCAAGGTATAGTTGGTATTCTCGGATCTCCAAGTTTTTTCGGTGCTCCATCTTTGAAAGTATAATTAGCAAGCATAGTGGAGATTTCAGCTTCCAGTATTTTTCTCTTATTTGTGATGATGTCTTTCATATACTTTGCATAAGGAGGCATTTTCAAGATATCAGTCAAGCGAGTACGCAAAAACACAGGCCTCAGCATTTCAGCAAAGCATTCAAATTCTTCATCATCATTCTTTTTAGTTGACTTGGGTGGAAAAGGCATAGGTTTTTGAAGCCACGGTTCTCTTTCTTTACCGTGTTTTCTAGCAATGAAATCTCTTTTAACATACCTTTTATTTTTGGGTTGTGGGTTATCAAGATCAACAGGTGGTTCTATCTCAACATCATTATCTGGTTCTTTATCATTGGTTGGTTGAGAGTCTTCATGAACCTCATCATTATCTTTTCCATTATCACTAGGTGAGTGTTCATTACTAGATTGAGTTTCAGCATTAGAGATAGAAGTTTCATTTTCATTATCAGGAGGTTTTTCTATTTCAGGTTCACTAGAAGTATGCAAAGTCCTATCATTTTTCTTTTTCTTTTTCTTTTTAGAAGGACTAGGTGCACTAGTGTTGTTTCTTTGTGAATCTTGTTCAATTTTTTTTGGGTGTCCCTCAGGATAAAGTGGTTCCTGAGTCATTTTACCTCCTCTAGTTGCAACTCTAACAGCAAAGTCATGCATATTATGATTCATTTCATCAAGTAATTTTTTTTGTGATTTAGCAACTTGTTCTAGTTGGGTTTGAACCATAGAAGCATGTTTTCCAACACCTCTAACATCATTTGAAATTCTAAATAACAAGTCACTCAAGCAAGCAATCATATCAGAATTATATTTCAGTTGTTTCATAACATTTGCATTGAAGTGATCTTGTTTTCTAATATAGCTTTCAGACTCATAAAGGCATTGACTATGATGCATGTTGTGAGGATTATCATTTTCATTGAACTTCATAAGAGAATTTACCTCTACCACCTTAGGCAGTGGTGGTGTATTAAGCCCATGTATTTCTTCAATAGGAGGTAAATTTTTAACATCCTCAGCTTTAATACCTTTTTCCTTCATAGATTTCTTTGCCTCTTGCATATCTTCGGGACTGAGATATAATATACCCCTCTTCTTCGGAGTGGGTTTAGGCGGTGGTTCAGGAATAGTCCAATCATCATAATTTTTCAATATGTTATTCAATAATTCTTCAGCTTGAGCAATAGTTTGTTCCCTGAAAACACAACCAGCACAACTATCTAGGAAGTCCCTAGAAGCATCGGTTAGTCCATTATAGAAGATATCAAGTATTTCATTTTTCTTAAGAGGATGATCAGGCAAAGCACTAAGTAACCGGAGAAGCCTCCCCAAAGCTTGTGGGAGACTCTCTTCTTTAGTTTGCACAAAGTTAAATATTTCCTGTAAGGCTGCTTGTTTCATATGAGCAAGAAAATATTTTTCAGAGAAGTAGTAAATCATATCCTGGGGACTACGCACACAATCAGGAGCAAGAGTATTGTACCAAGCTTTAGCATCACCCTTTAATGAGAAAGGAAATAATTTGAGAATAAAGTAATAGCGAGTCTTCTCATCATGAGTAAAAAGGGTGGCTATATCATTCAACTTAGTAAGATGTGCCACAACAGTTTCATTTTCATAACCATGGAAAGGATCAGATTCAACCAAAGTAATTAACTCTAGGTCGACAGAGAATTCATAATCCTTATCAGCAATACAGATAGGTGAAGTAGCAAACTTAGGATCACATTTCATTCTAGCATTCAGAGATTTTTCTTTGTACTTGCATAATAATTTTTCTAGATTATCTCTATCATTGCAAGCAAGAATCTCTAGTTGCTTCTTCACTCATAAGATAACCTTCCGTTACCTTAGGCAACTCATATCTCAGAAGGCTAGTTCTAGCAGGTGTTTCAGGAGTTTCAGTATCAAGCTCATCATCAACTTCAACAACATCATGTTGTATAACTCTAGCAATTTGTTTATCAAGAAAATCACCAAGTGGCACATCATGATTATCAAGCAAGGTACTAGCATCATCATAAGCATCATTCATAGCAGAAGTAGCATCATCAATAACTTGCGACATATCAGGATTAATAGCATGTGGTGGTGTTGCAAGTTTACTCATAACATAAGGTGAATCTAAAGAAGAACTAGATGGCAGTTTCTTACCTCCCCTCGTACTTGAGGGGAATATCTTCAGTTTAGGATCCTTCAGATTCTTCATAGTGATAATATGATAATAATCCCAAGTGACTCAACAAATATAGCTATGCTCCCCGGCAACGGCGCCAGAAAAAGGTCTTGATAACCCACAAGTATAGGGGATCGCAACAGTTTTCGAGGGTAAGTATTTAACCCAAATTTATAGATTCGACACAAGGGGAGCCAAAGAATATTTGAAGGTATTAGCAGCTGAGTTGTCAATTCAACCACACCTGGAGATGAATTATCTGCAGCAAAGTGATCAGTAGCAAAGTAGTTTGATAGTTTTGATAGTAGTGACAGCAGCAATAGTAACAGTGACAGTGATAGCAGTAATTTTGTAGCAAGTGTAACAGTGATGATAGCAGTAGTAACGCAACCAGATCAATATAAATAAATTCGTAGGCATTGGATCGGTGACTTGTTGGATGATATTCATCATATGACAGTTATAACCTAGGGCGATACGGTACTAGCTCCAGTTCATCGATATAATGTAGGCATGTATTCCGTAAATAGTCATACGTGCTTTATTAAAAGAACTTGCATGATATCTTTTGTCCTACCCTCCCGTGGCAGCGGGGTCCATATTGGAAACTAAGGGATATTAAGGCCTCCTTTTAATAGAGAACCGGAACAAAGCATTAACACATAGTGAATACATGAACCCCTCAAACTACTGTCATCACCGGGAGTGGGCCCGGTTGTTGTCACTCCTGGGTTGCCGGATCATAACACGTAGTAGGTGACTATAACTTGCAAGATCGGATCTAAAACATGGATATAATGATGAATTCATAAACGGTTCAGATCTTAGTTCATGGCACCCGGGCCCAAAGTGACTAGCATTAAGCATAGCAAAGTCATAGCAACATCAATCTAAGAACATAGTGGATACTAGGGATCAAGCCCTAACAAAACTAACTCGATTATATGATGAATCTCATCCAACTCCTCACTGACCAGCGAGCCTACGAAGGATTTACTCACTCCCGGTGGGGAGCATCATGGAATTGGCGATGGAGATGGGTTGGTGATGACGAAGAACGAAGACCCCCCTCTCCGGAGCCCCAAACAGACTCCAAATCTGCCCTCCCGAGGAAGAACAGGGCTTGGCGGCGGCTCCGTCTCGTGGATCACAATAATTCTTTCTCCCTGATTTTTTCTGGAATAATGTGAATTTATAGTATTAGGGGGGTCATCAACGGGGCCACCAGGTGGGTACAACCCACCTGGGCGCGCCAGGAGAGGGGGCGCACCCTGGTGGGTTGTGCCCACCCAGGGGCCCCTCTCTGGTGGGTCTTGGCTGCAGAAATTCTTATTATTAATATAAAAAATCCTTGCAAAGTTTCGTTCCATTCCGAGAACTTTCATTTCTGCACAAAAACAACACCATGGTAGTTCTGCTGAAAACAGCATCAGTCCGGGGTTAGTTTCATTCAAATCATGCAAATTAGAGTCCAAAACAAGAGGAAAAGCACGAGAAAAAGTAGATACGTTGGAGACGTATCAAGGAGTTCATATCCGATCTAGGTGTCATACCTAGTGCATCGGGGCCAATGAAAATCTTTTGTGACAATACTAGTGCAATTGCCTTGGCAAAGGAGTCCAGATTTCACAAGAGAACCAAGCACATCAAGAGACGCTTCAATTCCATCCGTGATCAAGTCAACGAAGGAGACATAGAGATTTGCAAGATACATACGGATCTGAATGTTGCAGACCCGTTGACTAAGCCTCTCTCACGAACAAAACATGATCAGCACCAAGACTCCATCGGTGTTAGAATCATTACTATGTAATCTTGATTATTGACTCTAGTGCAAGTGGGAGACTGAAGGAAATATGCCCTAGAGGCAATAATAAAGTAGCTATTTATATTTCCTATATCATGATAAATGTTTATTATTCATGCTAGAATTGTATTAACCGAAAACTTAGTACATGTGTGGATACATAGACAAACAGAGTGTCCCTAGTATGCCTCTACATTGACTAGCTCGTTAATCAAAGATGGTTAAGTTTCCTAGCCATAGACATGTGTTGTCATTTGATGAACGGGATCACATCATTACAGGATGATGTGATGGTCAAGATGTTGGGGAACGTAGCAGAAATTCAAAATTTTCTACGCATCACCAAGATCAATCTATGGAGTAATCTAGCAACGAGGGTAAGGGGAGTGCATCTACATACCATTGTAGATCGCGATGCAGAAGCGTTGCAAGAACGCGGATGAGGGAGTCGTACTCGTAGCGATTCAGATCGCGGTTGATTCCGATCTAAGCACCGAAGAACGGTGCCTCCGCGTTCAACACACGTGCAGCCCGGTGACGTCTCCCACGCCTTGATCCAGCAAGGTGAGAGGGAGAGGTTGGGGAAGACTCCATCCAGCAGCAGCACGACGGCGTGGTGGTGGTGGAGGAGCGTGGCAATCCCGCAGGGCTTCGCCAAGCACCGCAGGAGAGGAGGAGGAGGAAGAGGGGTAGGGCTGCGCCGAAAGAGGAGACTTTCTCATGTATCTTGGGCAACCCAAACCTCAACTATATATAGGGGGGGGAGGGGGCTGCGCCCCCCTTAGGGTTTCCACCCCCAAGAGGAGGCGGCCAGCCCTAGATCCCATCAAAGGGGGGCGGCCAAGGGGAGGAGAGGGGGGGCGCCCCACTAGATGGGCCCTAAGGCCCATCTGGACCTAGGGTTTGCCCCCTCCCACTCTCCCATGCGCCTTGGGCCTTGGTGGGGGGGCGCACCAGCCCACCTGGGGCTGGTCCCCTCCCACACTTGGCCCACGCAGCCTTCTGGGGCTGGTGGCCCCACTTGGTGGACCCCCGGGACCCTCCCGGTGGTCCCGGTACATTACCGATTTCACCCGAAACTTTTCCGGTGACCAAAACAGGACTTCCCATATATAAATCTTTACCTCCGGACCATTCCGGAACTCCTCGTGACGTCCGGGATCTCATCCGGGACTCCGAACAACATTCGGTAACCACGTACATACTTTCCCTATAACCCTAGCGTCATCGAACCTTAAGCGTGTAGACCCTACGGGTTCGGGAACCATGCAGACATGACCGAGACGTTCTCCGGTCAATAACCAACAGCGGGATCTGGATACCCATGTTGGCTCCCACATGTTCCACGATGATCTCATCGGATGAACCACGATGTCGGGGATTCAATCAATCCCGTATGCAATTCCCTTTGTCTAACGGTATGTTACTTGCCCGAGATTCGATCGTCGGTATCCCTATACCTTGTTCAATCTCGTTACCGGCAAGTCTCTTTACACGTTCCGTAACTCACATCATCCCGTGATCAACTCCTTGGTCACATTGTGCATATTATGATGATGTCCTACCGAGTGGGCCCAGAGATACCTCTCCGTTTACACGGAGTGACAAATCCCAGTCTCGATTCGTGCCAACCCAACAGACACTTTCGGAGATACCCGTAGTGCACCTTTATAGCCACCCAGTTACGTTGTGAGGTTTGGCACACCCAAAGCATTCCTACGGTATCCGGGAGTTGCACAATCTCATGGTCTAAGGAAATGATACTTGACATTAGAAAAGCTCTGAGCAAACGAACTACACGATCTTGTGCTAGGCTTAGGATTGGGTCTTGTCCATCACATCATTCTCCTAATGATGTGATCCCGTTATCAACGACATCCAATGTCCATGGTCAGGAAACCGTAACCATCTATTGATCAACGAGCTAGTCAACTAGAGGCTTACTAGGGACATGGTGTTGTCTATGTATCCACACATGTATCTGAGTTTCCTATCAATACAATTCTAGCATGGATAATAAACGATTATCATGAACAAGGAAATATAATAATAACCAATTTATTATTGCCTCTAGGGCATATTTCTAACAGTCTCCCACTTGCACTAGAGTCAATAATCTAGTCCACATCACCATGTGATTAACAGTCATAGGTCACATCACCATGTGACCAACATCCAAAGAGTTCACTAGAGTCAACAATCTAGTTCACATCACTATGTGATTAACACTCAATGAGTTCTGGTTTGATCATGCTATGCTTGTGAGAGAGGTTATTAGTCAACGGGTCTGAACCTTTCAGATCCGTGTGTGCTTTACGAATATCTATGTCATCTTTGTGGATGCTACCACGCGCTACTTGGAGCCATTTCAAGTAATTGCTCTACTATACGAATCCGGTTTACTACTCAGAGTCATCCGGATTAGTGTCAAAGTTCGCATCGACGTAACCCTTTACGACGAACTCCTTTTCACCTCCATAATCGAGAAAATTCCTTAGTCCACTAGGTACTAAGGATAAGTTCGACCGCTGTCATGTGATCCATTCCCGGATCACTATCGTACCCCTTGACCAACTCATGGCAAGTCACACTTCATGTGCGGTACACAGCATAGCATACTGTAGAGCCTACGTCTAAAGCATAGGGGACGACCTTCGTCCTTTCTCTCTCTTCTGCTGTGGTCAGGTCCTGAGTCTTACTGAATACTCACACCTTGTAACACAGCCAAGAACTCCTTCTTTGCTGATCTATTTTGAACTCTTTCAAAATCATGTCAAGGTGTGCGTTCTTTGAAAGTATCATCAGGCGTCTTGATCTATCTCTATAGATCTTGATGCCCAACGTGTAAGCAGCTTTGTCCAGGTCTTCCTTTGAAAAACTCCTTTCAAACAACCCTTTATGCTTTCCAGAAATTCTACATCATTTCGGATCAACAATATGTCATTCACATATACTTATCAGAAATGTTGCAGCGCTCCCACTCACTTTATTGTAAATACAAGTTTCTAACAAACTTTGTATGAACCCAAAAACTTTGATCACTCCATCAAAGCGTATATTCTGACTCCGAGATGCTTGCTCTAGTCCATGGAAGGATCATTGGAGCTAGCATACCTTTTAGCATCCTTAGGATCGACAAAACCTTTCTGATTGTATCACATACAACCTTTCCTTACGAAAACTGGTAAGGAAACTTGTTTTGACATCCATCTGCCAGATTTCATAAATGCAGCTAATGCTAACATGATTCCGACGGACTTAAGCATCGCTACGGATGAGAAAATCTCATCGTAGTCAACTCCTTGAACTTGTGGAAATACTCTTTGCCACAAGTCGAGCTTCATAGACGGTAACATTACCGTCCATGTCTGTCTTCCTCTTAAAGATCCATTTATCTCGGATTTCATGGCTTCTAACCATTTGTCGGAATATGGGCCCACCATCGCTTCTCCATAGCTCATAGGTTCATCGTTGTCCAACAACATGACTTCCAAGACAGGATCACGTACTACTCTGAAGTATTACGCATCCTCATCGTCCTACGAGGTTTGGTAGTGACTTGATCCAAAGTTTCATGATCACCATCATAAGCTTCCACTTCAATTGGTGTAGGTGCCACAGGAACAACTTCCTGTGCCCTGCTACACACTAGTTGAAGTGACGGTTCAATAACCTTATCAAGTCTCCACCATCCTCCCACTCAATTCTTTCAAGAGAAACTTTTCCTCGAGAAAGGACCCGTTTCTAGAAGCAATTACTTTTGCTTCCAGATCTGAAATAGGAGGTATACCCAACTGTTTTGGGTTTTCTATGAAGATGTATTTATCCGCTTTGGGTTCGAGCTTATCAGCTTGAAACTTTTTCACATAAGCTGCGCAGCCCCAAACTTTTAAGAAACGACAACTTAGGTTTCTCTAAACGGTGTCGTCTCAACGGAATTGCGTGTTGCCCCTTTTAAAGTGAATGCGGTTGTCTCTAATGCCTAACCCATAAACGATAGTGGTAATTCGATAAGAGACATCATGTTATGCACCATATCCAATAGGGTGCAGTTATGATGTTCGGACACACCATCACACTATGGTGTTCCAGGCGGTATTAGTTGTGAAACACTTTCCACAATGTCTTAATTGTGTGCCAAACTCGTAACTCAGATACTCATCTCTATGATCATATCACAGACATTTTATCCTCTTGTCACGACGATCTTCAACTTCACTCTGAAATTACTTGAACCTTTCAATAATTCAGACATGTGTTCCATCAAGTAAATACACTCAGCATCTACTCAAATCATCTGTGAAGTTAGAACTTAACGATATCCACTGCATGCCTCAGCACTCATTGGAATGCACACATCCAAATGTATTACATCCAACAAGTTGCTCTCTTGTTCCATCTTACTGAAAACGAGGCTTTTCAGTCATCTTGCCCATGTGGTACGATTTGCATGTCTCAAGTGATTCAAAATCAAGTGAGTCCAAACGATCCATCTGCATGGAGTTTCTTCATGCATATATACCAATAGACATGGTTCGCATGTCTCAATCTTTTCAAAAACGAGCGAGTCCAAAGATCCATCTACATGGAGCTTCTTCATGCGTTTTATACCAATATGACTCAAGTGGCAGTGCCACAAGTATGTGGTACTATCATTACTATCTTATATCTTTTGGCATGAACATGTGTATCACTACGATGGAGATTCATTTTAGGTGCAAGACCATTGAAGGTATTATTCAAATAAACAGAGTAACCATTATTCTCCTTAAATGAATAACCGTATTGCGATAAACATAATCCAATCATGCTCAACGCAAACACCAAATCTCGATGGTAGAGGGAGCATGCGATGCTTGATCACATCAACCTTGGAAACATTTCCAACACATATCGTCATCTCTCCTTTAGCTAGTCTCCGTTTATTCCGCAGCTTTTATTTCGAGTTACTAACACTTAGCAACCGAACCGGTATCTAATACCCTGGTGCTGCCAGGAGTACTAGTAAAGTACACATTCATATGACGTATATCCAATATACTTCTGTCGACCTTGTCTGCCTTCTCATCTACCAAGTATCTAGGGTAGTACTACTTTAGTGACCGTTCCCCTCATTAAGAAGCACTTAGTCTCGGGTTTGGGTTCAACCTTGGGATTCTTTCACTAGAGCAGCAAATGACTTGCTGTTTCATGAAGTATCCCTTTTGCCCTTCTAGACTAGTGGTTTTACTAACCATCAACAATTGATGCTCCTTCTTGATTTCTACTCTCGCGGAGTCAAACATCGCGAATAGCTCAAGGATCATCATAACAATCCCTGATATGTTATAGTTCATCACGAAGCTCTACTAGCTTGGTGGTAGTGACTATGGAGAACCATCACTATCTCATCTGGAAGATTAACTCCCACTCGATTCAAGCGATTGTAGTACTCAGACAATCTGAGCACATGCTCAACGATTGAGCTTTTCTCCCTTAGTTTGCAGGCTTAAGAAACTTGTCAGAGGTCTCATACCTCTTGACGTGGGCACTAGTCTGAAATCCCAATTTTAGTCTTCGGAACATCTCATATGTTCTGTGACGTTTCAAAACGTCTTTGGTGCCACAATTCTAAACCGTTAGCATTACGCACTGAACTATCACGTAGTCATCAAAACGTGTATGTCAGATGTTTTGCAACATCTACAGACAACGCCGAGGTTCAGCACACCGAGCGGTGCATTAAGGACATAAGCCTTCTGTGCAGCAATGAGGACAATCCTCAGTTTACGGACCCAGTCCGCATATTTGCTACTACCAACTTTCAACTAAATTTTCTCTAGGAACATATCTTAAACAGTAGAACTAAAGCGTATGACATAATTTGCAAAGACCTTTTGACTATGTTCATGATAATGAAGTTCATCTAATTAATGAACTCCCACTCAGATAGACATCCCTCTAGTCTTCTAAGTGATACATGATCCGAGTCAAACTAGGCCGTGTCCGATCATCACGTGAGACGGACTAGTCATCATCGGTGAACATCTCCATGTTGATCGTATCTCCTATACGACTCATGTTCGACCTTTCGGTCTCTTGTGTTCCGAGGCCATGTTTGTACATGCTAGGCTCGTCAAGTCAACCTAAGTGTTTTGCATGTGTTCCGAGGCCATGTCTGTACATGCTAGGCTCGTCAACACCCGTTGTATTCGAACGTTAGAATCTATCACACCCGATCATCACGTGGTGCTTCGAAACAACGAACCTTGGCAACGGTGCACAGTTAGGGGGAACACTTCTCTTGAAATTTTATAAGGGATCATCTTACTTACTACCGTCGTTCTAAGCAAATAAGATGCATAACATGATAAACATCACATGCAATCAAATAGTGACATGATATGGCCAATATCATTTTGCTCCTTTGATCTCCATCTTCGGGGCACCATGATCATCTTTGTCACCGGCATGACACCATGATCTCCATCATCATGATCTCCATCATTGTGTCTTCTTGAAGTTGTCACGCCAACGGTTACTTCTACTTCTATGGCTAACGCGCTTAGCAATAAAGTAAAGTAACTTACATGGCGTTATTCAATGACACGCAGGTCATACAAAAAATAAAGACAACTCCTATGGCTCCTGCCGGTTGTCATACTCATCGACATGCAAGTCGTGATTCCTATTACAAGAATATGATCAATCTCATACATCACATATATCATTCATCACATCTTCTGGCCATATCACATCACATAGCACATGCTGCAAAAACAAGTTAGACGTCCTCTAATTGTTGTTTGCAAGTTTTTACGTGGCTTGTATAAGTTTCTAGCAAGAACGTTTCTTACCTACGTAAAACCACAACGTGATATGCCAATTTCTATTTACCCTTCATAAGGACCCTTTTCATCGAATCCGTTCCGACTAAAGTGGGAGAGACAGACACCCACTAGCCACCTTATGCAACTAGTGCATGTCAGTCGGTGGAACATGTCTCACGTAAGCGTACGTGTAAGGTCGGTCCGGGCCGCTTCATCCCACAATGCCGTCGAAACAAGATAAGACTAGTAACGGCAAGAATAATTGGCAACATCTATGCCCACAACTACTTTGTGTTCTACTCGTGCATAGAAACTACGCATAGACCTAGCTCATGATGCCACTGTTGGGGAACGTAGCAGAAATTCAAAATTTTCTACGCATCACCAAGATCAATCTATGGAGTAATCTAGCAACGAGGGTAAGGGGAGTGCATCTACATACCATTGTAGATCGCGATGCAGAAGCGTTGCAAGAACGCGGATGAGGGAGTCGTACTCGTAGCGATTCAGATCGCGGTTGATTCCGATCTAAGCACCGAAGAACGATGCCTCCGCGTTCAACACACGTGCAGCCCGGTGACGTCTCCCACGCCTTGATCCAGCAAGGTGAGAGGGAGAGGTTGGGGAAGACTCCATCCAGCAGCAGCATGACGGCGTGGTGGTGGTGGAGGAGCGTGGCAATCCCGCAGGGCTTTGCCAAGCACCGCAGGAGAGGAGGAGGAGGAAGAGGGGTAGGGCTACGCCGAAAGAGGAGACTTTCTCATGTATCTTGGGCAGCCCAAACCTCAACTATATATGGGGGGGAGGGGGCTGCGCCCCCCTTAGGGTTTCCACCCCCAAGAGGCGGCGGCCAGCCCTAGATCCCATCAAAGGGGGGCGGCCAAGGGGAGGAGAGGGGGGCGCCCCACTAGATGGGCCCTAAGGCCCATCTGGACCTAGGGTTTGCCCCCTCCCACTCTCCCATGCGCCTTGGGCCTTGGTGGGGGGGCGCACCAGCCCACCTGGGGCTGGTCCCCTCCCACACTTGGCCCACGCAGCCTTCTGGGGCTGGTGGCCCCACTTGGTGGACCCCCGGGACCCTCCCGGTGGTCCCGGTACATTACCGATTTCACCCGAAACTTTTCCGGTGACCAAAACAGGACTTCCCATATATAAATCTTTACCTCCGGACCATTCCGGAACTCCTCGTGACGTCCGGGATGTCATCCGGGACTCCGAACAACATTCGGTAACCACGTACATACTTTCCCTATAACCCTAGCGTCATGGAACCTTAAGCGTGTAGACCCTACGGGTTCGGGAACCATGCAGACATGACCGAGACGTTCTCCGGTCAATAACCAACAGCGGGATCTGGATACCCATGTTGGCTCCCACATGTTCCACGATGATCTCATCGGATGAACCACGATGTCGGGGATTCAATCAATCCCGTATGCAATTCCCTTTGTCTAACGGTATGTTACTTGCCCGAGATTCGATCGTCGGTATCCCTATACCTTGTTCAATCTCGTTACCGGCAAGTCTCTTTACTCGTTCCGTAACTCACATCATCCCGTGATCAACTCCTTGGTCACATTGTGCACATTATGATGATGTCCTACCGAGTGGGCCCAGAGATACCTCTCCGTTTACACGGAGTGACAAATCCCAGTCTCGATTCGTGCCAACCCAACAGACACTTTCGGAGATACCCGTAGTGCACCTTTATAGCCACCCAGTTACGTTGTGACGTTTGGCACACCCAAAGCATTCCTACGGTATTCGGGAGTTGCACAATCTCATGGTCTAAGGAAATGATACTTGACATTAGAAAAGCTCTGAGCACACGAACTACACGATCTTGTGCTAGGCTTAGGATTGGGTCTTGTCCATCACATCATTCTCCTAATGATGTGATCCCGTTATCAACGACATCCAATGTCCATGGTCAGGAAACCGTAACCATCTATTGATCAACGAGCTAGTCAACTAGAGGCTTACTAGGGACATGGTGTTGTCTATGTATCCACACATGTATCTGAGTTTCCTATCAATACAATTCTAGCATGGATAATAAACGATTATCATGAACAAGGAAATATAATAATATGCTGACGGAACTCTCCCTCGGCCTCAACTGGACCAAGAGTTCGTGGGACGTCATCGAGCTGAACGTGTGCTGATCGCGGAGGTGTCGTGCGTTTGGTGCTTGGATCGTTTGGATCGCGAAGACGTTCGACTACATCAACGGCGTTACTAAATGCTTCCGCTTTCGGTCTACGAGGGTACGTGGACACACTCTTCCCCGATCGTTGCTATGCTTCTCCTAGATAGATCTTGCATGATCGTAGGAATTTTTTTGAAATACTATGTTCCCCAACACTTTATACACTAGATGCATGCTGGATAGCGGTCGATGTGTGGAGTAATAGTAGTAGATGCAGGCAAGAGTCGGTCTACTAATCTTGGACGTGATGCCTTGATGTCTACTACTCAACCTTCTTCTTGTAGACGTTGTTGGGCCTCCAAGTGCAGAGGTTTGTAGAACAGTAGCAAATTTCCCTCAAGTGGATGACCTAAGGTTTATCAATCCGTGGGAGGCGTAGGGTGAAGTTGGTCTCTCTCAAACAACCCTGCAACCAAATAACAAAGAGTCTCTTGTGTCCCCAACACACCCAATACAATGGTAAATTGTATAGGTGCACTAGTTCGGCGAAGAGATGGTGATACAAGTGCAATATGGATGATATATATGGGTATTTGTAATCCGAAAATATAAAAACAGCAAGGTAGCAACTGGTAAAAGTGAGCATAAACGGTATTGCAATGCTAGGAAACAAGGCCTAGGGTTCATACTTTCACTAGTGCAAGTTCTCTCAACAATAATAACATAATTGTATCATATAACTATCCCTCAACATGCAACAAAGAGCCACTCCAAAGTCACTAATAGCGGAGAACAAACGAAGAGATTATTGTAGGGTACGAAACCACCTCAAAGTTATCCTTTCTGATCGATCTATTCAAGAGTTCGTAGTAAAATAATACAAAGCTATTCTTTCCGTTCGATCTATCCTAGAGTTCGTACTAGAATAACACCTTAAGACACAAATCAACCAAAACCCTAATGTCACCTAGATACTCCAATGTCACCACAAGTATCCGCGGGTATGATTATACGATATGCATCACACAATCTCAGATTCATCTATTCAACCAACACATAGAACTTCAAAGAGTGCCCCAAAGTTTCTACCGGAGAGTCAAGACGAAAATGTGGCCAACCCCTATGCATAAGTTCACGAGGTTACAGAGCTTGCAAGTTGATCACCAAAACATACATCAAGTGGATCACGTGAATATCCCATTGTCACCACAGATAAGCACATGCAAGACATACATCAAGTGTTCTCAAATCCTTAAAGACTCAATCCGATAAGATAAATTCAAAGGGAAAACTCAATCAATTGAAAGAGAGTAGAGGGGGAGAAACATCATAAGATCCAACTATAATAGCAAAGCTCGCGATACATCAAGATCGTGCCGAATCAAGAACACGAGAGAGAGAGAGAGAGAGAGAGAGAGAGAGATCAAACACATAGCTACTGGTACATACCCTCAGCCCCGAGGGTGAACTACTCCCTCCTCGTCATGGAGAGCGCCGGGATGATGAAGATGGCCACCAGTGAGGCATCCCCCCTCCGGCAGGGTGCCGGAACAGGGTCCCAATTGGTTTTTGCTGGCTACAGAGGCTTGCGGCGGCGGAACTCCCGATCTAGGTTATGTTCTGGGGGTCTCTGTATTTATACGAGAGGTTGGCGTCGAGAACAAGTCAGGGGGCCCCACAGGGTGTCCACGAGGCAGGGGGCACGCCCTCCACCATCGCGGGGCCCATGGGACTCCCCTCCCGTAACTCTTTGTTCCAGAATTTTTTATATTTTCCAGAAAAAATCTCCGTTGATTTTCAGCGCATTCCGAGAACTTTTATTTCTGCACAAAAACAACACCACGGTAGTTCTGCTGAAAACAGCGTCAGTCCGGGTTAGTTCTAACCAAATCATACCAAAATCATGTAAAAATATTATAAACATGGCATGAATACATCCAAAATTATAGATATGTTGGAGATGTATCAGCATCCCCAAGCTTAATTCCTGCTCGTCCTCGAGTAGGTAAATGATAAAAACAGAATTTTTGATGTGGAATGCTACCTAACATATTTATCAATGTAATCTTCTTTATTGTGGCAACAATATTCAGATCCAAAAGATTCAAGACAAAAGTTTAATACTGACATAAAAATAATAATACTTCAAGTATACTAACCAAGCAATTATGTCTTATCAAAATAACATAGCCAAAGAAAGCTTATCCCTACAAAATCATATAGTTTGGCCATGCTTCATTTCCGTCACACAAAATGCTCCATCATGCACAACCCCGATGACGAGCCAAGCAATTGTTTCATACTTAGACTTTTCAAACTCTTTCAACTTTCACGCAATATATGAGCGCGAGCCATGGACATAGCACTATGGGTGGAATAGAATATGATGATGGAGGTTGTGTGAGAAGACAAAAAAGGAGAAAGTCTCACATTGACGCGGGTAATCAACGGGCTATGGAGATGCCCATCAATTGATGTCAATGCAAGGAGTAGGGATTGCCATGCAACGGATGCACTAGAGCTATAAATATATGAAAGCTCAACAAAAGAAACTAATTGGGTGTGCATCCAACTTGCTTGCTCACGAAGACCTAGGGCATTTTGAGGAAGCCCATCGTTGGAATATACAAGCCAAGTTCTATAATGAAAATTTCCCACTAGTATATGAAAGTGACAAAATAAGAGACTCTCTATCATGAAGATCATGGTGCTACTTTGAAGCACAGTTCTGGAAAAAGGATAGTAACATTGCCCCTTCTCTCTTTTTCTCTCATTTTTTTTATTCGGGCCTTCTCCTTTTTTTACGGCCTCTATTTTTTTGGGGCTTCTTTGGCCTCTTTTATATATTTATTATCATTATTTTTCGTCCGGAGTCTCATCCTGACTTGTGGGGGAATCATAGTCTCCATCGTCCTTTCCTCACTGGGACAATGCTCTAATAACGATGATCATCACACTTTTATTTACTTACAACTCAAGAATTACAACTCGATACTTAGAACAAAATACGACTCTACGTGAATGCCTCCGGCGGTGTACCGGGATGTGCAATGAATCAAGAGTGACACGTATGAAATTATGACGGTGGCTTTGCCACAAATACGATGTCAACTACATGATCATGCAAGGCAATATGACAATGATGAAGTGTGTCATAATAAACGGATCGGTGGAAAGTTGCATGGCAATATATCTCGGAATGGCTATGGAAATGCCATAATAGGTAGGTATGGTGGCTGTTTTGAGGAAGATATAAGGAGGCTTATGTGTGATAGAGCGTATCATATCACGGGGTTTGGATGCACCAGTGAAGTTTGCACCAACTCTCGAGGTGAGAAAGGGCAATACACGGTACCGAAGAGGCTAGCAATGATGGAAGGGTGAGAGTGCGTATAATCCATGGACTCAACATTAGTCATAAAGAACTCACATACTTATTGCAAAAATCTTTAAGTCATCAAAACTAAGCACTACATGCATGCTCCTAGGGGGATAGATTGGTATGAAAAGACCATCGCTCGTCCTCGACCACCACTCATAAGGAAGGCAATCAAAGAACACCACATGCTTCAAATTTGTCACACCACGGTTACCATACGTGCATGCTACGGGACTTGCAAACCTCAACACAATTATTTCTCAATTTCACAATTACTCAACTAGCATGACTCTAATATCACCATATTTATATCTCAAAACAATTATCAAGTATCAAACTTCTCCTAGTATTTAATGCACTTTATATGAAAGTTTTTATTATACCCATCTTGAATGCCCATTGATAACCCACAAGTATAGGGGATCGCAAAAGTTTTCGAGGGTAGAGTATTCAACCCAAATTTATTGATTCGACACAAGGGGAGCCAAAGAATATTCTCAAGTATTAGCAGTTGAGTTGTCAATTCAACCACACCTGGATAACTTACTATCTACAGCAAAATATTTAGTAGCAAAGTAGTATGGAAGTAACGGTAACGGTGGCAAAAGTAACATTAGTAGTTTTGTAGTAATTGTAACAGTGGCAACGGTAAAGTAACTAAGCAAAGATCAATATGTGAAAAGCTCGTAGGCATTGGATCGGTGATGGAGAATTATGTCGGATGCCATTCCTCACGCAAAAGTTATAACATAGGGTGACACAGAACTAGCTTAGTTCATCAATGACACCGAATATAATCATACGTGCTTATGGAAAAGAACTTGCATGACATCTTTTGTCCTACCCTCCCGTGGCAGCGGGGTCCTATTGGAAACTAAGGGATATTAAGGCCTCCTTTTAATAGAGTACCGGACCAAAGCATTAACACTTAGTGAATACACGAACTCCTCAAACTACGGTCATCACCGGAAAGTGTCCCGATTATTGTCACTTCGGGGTTAACGGATCATAACACATAATAGGTGACTATAGACTTGCAATATAGGATCAAGAACTCACATATATTCATGAAAACATAATAGGTTCAGATCTGAAATCATGGCACTCGGGCCCTAGTGAGAAGCATTAAGCATAGCAAAGTCATAGCAACATCAATCTCAGAACATAGTGGATACTAGGGACCAAACCCTAACAAAACTAACTCGATTACATGGTAAATCTCATCCAACCCATCACCATCCAGCAAGCCTACGATGGAATTACTCACGCACGGCGGTGAGCATCATGAAATTGGTGATGGAGGAAGGTTGATGATGACGACGACGACGAATTCCCCTCTCCGGAGCCCCGAACGGACTCCGGATCAGCCCTCCCGAGAGAGATTAGGGCTTGGCGGCGGCTCCGTATCGTAAAACGCGATGAATCCTTCTCTCTGTTTTACTCCCCGAACGTATATATATAGAGTTGGAGTTGAGGACGGTGGAGCTCCAGGGGGCCACGAGGCAGGGGGGCGCGCCCCCCACCCTCGTGGACATGGTGTGGGCCCCCTGGCCTTGATTCTTTCGCCAGTAATTTTTTATATATTCCAAAAATATTCTTTGTGAAGTTTCAGGTCATTCCGAGAACTTTTATTTCTACACAAAAATAACACCATGGCAATTCTGCTGAAAACAGCGTCAGTCCGGGTTAGTTCCATTCAAATCATGCAAGTTAGAGTCCAAAACAAGGGCAAAAGTGTTTGGAAAAGTAGATACGATGGAGACGTATCAACTCCCCCAAGCTTAAACCTTTGCTTGTCCTCAAGCAATTCAGTTGACAAACTGAAAGTGATAAAGAAAAAATTTTACAAACTCTCTTTGCTCTTGTTGTTGTAAATATGTAAAGCCAGCATTCAAGTTTTCAGCAAAGATTATGAACTAACCATATTCACAATAACATTTAGGTCTCATATTTACTCATATCAATGGCATAATCAACTAGCGAGCAATAATAATAAATCTCGGATGACAACACTTTCTCAAAACAATCATAATATGATATAACAAGATGGTATCTCGCTAGCCCTTTCTGAGATCACAAAACATAAATGCAGAGCACCTCTGAAGATCAAGGACTGACTAAACATTGTAATTCATGGTAAAAGAGATCCAGTCATAGTCATACTCAATATACAGTGGTGCTCTCCAACTGGTGCTTTTTAATAAGAGGGTGATGACTCAACATAAAAGTAAATAGATAGGTCCTTCGCAGAGGGAAGCAGGGATTTTTAGAGGTGCCAGAGCTCGATTTTGAAATAGAGATAAATAATATTTTGAGCGGCATACTTTCATTGTCAACATAACAACCGAGAGATCTCGATATCTTCCATGCTACACACATTATAGGCGTTTCCCAAGCAGAATGGTAAAGTTTATACTCCGCCACCACCAACAAGCATCAATCCATGGCTTGCCCGAAACAACGGGTGCCTCCAACTAACAACAGTCCTGGGGGAGTTTTGTTTGCAATTATTTTGATTTGAGCATGGGACTGGGCATCCCGGTGACCAGCCATTTTCTCGTGAGTGAGGAGCGGAGTCCACTCCTCTTGAGAATAACCCGCCTAGCATGGAAGATACAAACAACCCTAGTTGATACATGAGCTATTCGAGCATACAAAACAGAATTTCATTTGAAGGTTTAGAGTTTGTCACATACAAATTTACTTGGAATGGCAGGTAGATACCACATATAGGAAGGTATGGTGGACTCATATGGAATAACTTTGGGGTTTATGGAAGTGGATGCACAAGCAGTATTCCCGCTTAGTACAAGTGAAGGCTAGAAAAAGACTGGGAAGCGACCAACTAGAGAGCGACAACAGTCATGAACATGCATTAAAATTAATCAACACTGAGTGCAAGCATGAGTAGGATATAATTCACCATGAACATAAATATCGTGGAGGCTATGTTGATTTTGTTTCAACTACATGTGTGAACACGTGCCAAGTCAAGTCACTCAAATCGTTCAAAGGAGGATACCACCCTATCATACCACATCACAACCGTTTTAATAGCATGTTGGCACGCAAGGTAAACCATTATAAACTCCTAGCTAATTAAGCATGGCATAAGCAACTATAATCTCTAATTTTCATTGCAAACATGTTTCATTCATAATAGGCTGAATCAGGAACAATGAACTAATCATATTTACAAAAACAAGATAGGTCGAGTTCATACCAGCTTCTCTCATCTCAATCAGTCCATCATATATCGTCATTATTGCCTTTCACTTGCACAACCGAACGGTGTGGATAATAATAATAGTGCACGTGCATTGGACTAAGCTGGAATCTGCAAGCATTTAATACATAGGAGAAGACAAGGTAACATGGGTTCTTTGTTAAATCAACAATAATGCATATAAGAGCCACTTCAACATTTTCATCATGGTCTTCTCCTCTCGACCCCCAAAGAAAATAAAAGAAACTATTTACACGGGAAAGCTCCCAACAAGCAAAAGAAGAACGAGAAATCTTTTTGGATTTTCTTTTAGTTATTACTACTACAGGCATGGAAAGTAAACTAGCTAAAAACTACAACTAATTTTTTTGGTTTTTCTTAAGCTTTTTCAACACACAAAAGAAGAAGACTAAAAACAGAAAATAAACTAACATGGATAGTACAATAAAAAAGTATGAGCACCGACAACTAGAATGAGTGTGTGAACATGAATGTAATGTCGGTGAGAAATACGTACTCCCCCAAGCTTAGGCTCTTGGCCTAAGTTGGTTTATGCCCATGGATCAAAGTTGTAGCTGGGATCGTACTGAGATACAGCAGCTATTGCCTCATGAGCTGCAGCTTGGAGGCGAGCTGCCTCCGTCCTCCACTCATACTCGTTCGATTCCTCCCTGGTTATAATATCTCTCCTTTTTTCCTAAAAGTCAAAGAAACCAGGAGCAGGGAGAGCAACATGGACAATGCGACTCTTGTCAAAGATTAGTCGGTATTGGAGGAATTGTTCGTTCCTCTCAACAAACTGATGACGAACCATAGCATTATAATCTAAATAAGCAGGAGGCAGTTCCATATCATTTTCATGTATGGGTATCTCAAGATAGTTAGCTACACGGGTTGCATAAATTCCACCGAACTAATCTCCACTAATACTATTATTATGCAACCTACGTGCAACAATGGTCCCCAAGTTATATTGTTTATCTCCTAACACAGCACTCTTGAGAACACTAAGATCTGGAACACACATGTGACATGTCTCATCCTTACCGTTTATGCATCTACCTATAAAGAGAGCAAAATAATGTATAGCAGGAAAATGAATGCTCCCTATGGTAGCTTGTGTTATTTCTCTAGATTCCCCCACAGTGATACTAGCAAGAAAATCTTTAAACTCATATTTGCGAGGTTCACTAGCACTACCCCATTGCGGGAGTTTAATTACAAGCAGTATTAAAATCTTCTAAGTCCATGGTATAAGATTTATTATAGAGATCAAATAGGACAGTGTGAGAATTGCGTGAAGATGTAAATTTAAACCTTCTCACAAAGGAATCAATTAGGTGGTAATATTGGGGGCACTTATCTAACATGAAGCCCTCGAGTTCAGCATTACGCACATATGCGTCAAATTCCTCCTTAATTCCTGCTTGGACCATGAAATTTTCCGAAGGCCATTCACAAGGCCGCACTTGAGCTTCTCTTGGTAGTTCATGGTCCGGCTCACGTATTGCGGGCCTGGGTCCTTGCTTCCTTGAAGAACCACCTTGGTACATTTTCCTAAACATACTTCTTCCTCTGAAAAATTTCTGGAATTTTTAGTAACTCAAAATAAAAGTGGACCAAACTCAACAGAATTGATAGCAACTACTCCCACAAGTGCCTAGAGACTATATCATGCATTAAAACTACTTGGGACCAAATGAATTTGATATGCAAGCTCAAGAACAGAGTCACCTGAGCAGCAAAAATTTGCAATAAATAAAGAACTAGAACAAAAACTAATTGGACCATTGGAGGAGTCACATACCGAAGAACAATCCCCAAAGTAGTTTTGTGAGTGGAGCTTTGAGCAAGGAGATCGAAAATGGCAGCAAGATGAGCTAGAACTCGTGCTTGAGCTGGTTGGTGATTTTTTTCTGGAGGAAGGAGTGTGTGGGTGCAGGAATAAGTGGAGGGGGCCACGAGGGGCCCACGAGGCAGGGGGCGTGCCCAGGGGGTGGGCGCGCCCTGGACCCTCGTGGCCAGGTGCTGGCTCCCCCTGATGTGTTCTCAGTGCCAGATATTCTCAAATATTCTAAAAAAATCATATTTCATTTTCAGGGCATTTGGAGAACTTTTATTTTCGGGGTATTTTTTATTGCACGGATAATTCAGAAAACAGACAGAAAGTGCTATTTTTGCTTTATTTAATCTAAATAAAAGAAAGTAAAAGGAGGGAACAGAGAGTTGTGCTTTCTAACTTCATCCATCTCATGCTCATCAAAAGGAATCCACTAACAAGGTTAATCAAGTCTTGTTAACAAACTCATTCCGAATCGCATGAAACCGGAGAATTTTCGAATAGCACTAGGTTACCTCAACGGGGATATGCACATCCCCAATAATAAGAATATCATATTAATTTTTGATAGTAGGAAGAGGAAATGCAAAACCTCCAATAGTAATCATTGGAATTTTTCCAATAGAATTGATACTGTGGACTTGAGGTTGTTTCCTCGGAAAGTGTACCGTATGCTCATTACCATTAACATGAAAAGTGACATTGCCTTTGCTGCAATCAATAACAGCCCCTGCAGTATTCAAAAAGGGTGTACCAAGGATAATCGACATACTATCGTCCCCGGGAATATCAAGAATAACAAAGTCCGTTAAAATAGTAACATTTGCAACCACAACAGGCACATCCTCACAAATACCGACAGGTATAGCAGTTGATTTATCGGCCATTTGCAATGATATTTCGGTAGGTTTCAACTTATTCAAATCAAGTCTACGATATAAAGAGAGAGGCATAACACTAACACCGGCTCCAAGATCACATAAAGCAGTTTTAACATAGTTTCTTTTAATGGAGCATGGTATAGTTGGTACTCCTGGATCTCCAAGTTTCTTTGGTATTCCACCCTTAAAAGTATAATTAGCAAGCATGGTGGAAATTTCAGCTTCCGGTATCTTTCTTTTATTTTTAAAAATTTCTTTCATATACTTAGCATAAGGATTCATTTTAAGCAGATCAGTCAAACGCATACGCAAAAAGATAGGTCTAATCATTTCAGCAAAGCGCTCAAAATCCTCATCATTCTTTTTCTTGGATGGTTTAGGAGGAAAAGGCATGGGTTTCTGAACCCATGGTTCTCTTTCTTTACCGTGCTTCCTAGCAACAAAGTATCTCTTATCATACTGTTGATTCCTTGATTGTGGGTTATCAAGATCAACAGCAGGTTCAATTTCTGCATCATTGTTATTGCTAGGTTGAGCATCAACATGAAACATCATCATTAACATTATCACTAGGTTCATGTTCATCACCAGATTGTGTTTCAGCATCAGAAATAGAAATATCATTGGGATTCTCAGGTGTGTCAATAACAGGTTCACTAGAAGCATGCAAAGTCCTATCATTTTTCTTTTCTTCCTTTTAGAAGGACTAGGTGCATCAACATTAGTTCTCTGAGAATCTTGCTCAATCTTTTAGGGTGGCCCTCGGGATACAAAGGTTCCTGAGTCATTTTACCCCCTCTAGTCATAACTCTAACAACATTATCATTTTTCTTATTATTTAATTCATTGAGCAAATCATTTTGAGCCTTAAGCACTTGCTCTACTTGAGTGGTAACCATAGAAGCATGTTTACTAATGAGTTTAAGTTCACCCTTAACTCTAGACATATAATCACTCAAGTCTTCAATCATATAAGCATTTCCTTTTAATTGTCTACCAACATAAGCATTGAAGTTTTCTTGTTTAACAATAAAATTATCAAATTCATCTAAGCATTGGCTAGCAGACTTATAACGAGGAATATCACCTTCATCAAATCTATAGAGAGAATTTACCTTTACTACCTGTGTCGGGTTATCAAGACCATGTATTTCTTCAACGGGCGGCAAATTAAGACCATGTATTTCTTCAATACGAGGTAAATTCTTAACATCATCAACTTTAATACCCTTTTCTTTCATAGATTTCCTTGCCTCTTGCATATCTTCAGGACTGAGAAATAGAATACCTCTTTTCTTCGGAGTTGGCTTAGGAGTTGGTTCAGGAAGTGTCCAATTATTTTCATTAGTCAACATATTATTCAATAGCAATTCAGCTTGATCAACTGTTCTTTCCCTGAAAACACAACCAGCACAACTATCTAGGTGGTCTCTGGAAGCATCGGTTAGTCCATTATAAAAGATATCAAGTATTTCATTTTTCTTGAGAGGATGATCAGGCAAAGCATTAAGTAATTGGAGAAGCCTCCCCCAAGCTTGTGGGAGACTCTCTTCTTCCATTTGCACAAAATTACATATTTCCCTTAAAGCAGCTTGTTTCTTGTGAGCGGTGAAATATTTAGCAGAGAATTAATAAATCAACTCCTGGGGACTACGCACACAACCAGGATCAAGAGAATTAAACCATGGTTTAGCATCACCCTTTAATGAGGATGGAAATAATTTAAGGATATAGTAGTAGCGAGTTTTCTCATCATTAGTGAATAGGGTGGCTATATCATTAATTTAGTAAGATGTGCCACAACAGTTTCAGATTCATAGCCATTAAAAGGATCAGATTCAACCAAAGTAATTATCTCAGGATCAACAGGGAAATCATAATCCTTATCAGTAACATAGATAGGTGAAGTAGCAAAAGCAGGGTCATATTTCATTCTAGCATTCAAAGATTTTTCTTTCAGCTTAGCTAGTAATTTCTTAAGATCATACCTATCATTGCAAGCAGGAAAGTCTCTAGCAGTTTCTTCATCCATAACATAACCCTCAGGCACAACAGGCAATTCATATCTAGGGGGAGAATCTTCATCATCACTTTCAACAATATTATCAGTTTCAATAATTTCATTCTCTCTAGCCCTAGCAAGTTGTTCATCAAGAAATTCACCTAATGGCACAGTAGTATCAAGCATAGAAGTAGTTTCATCATAAGTATCATGCATAGCAGAAGTGGCATCATCAATAACATGCGACATATCAGAATTAATAGTAGAAGCAGGTTTAGGCATCACAAGCTTACTCAAACAGAAGGTGAATCAAGTGCAGAGCTAGATGGCAGTTCCTTACCTCCCCTCATAATTGAGGGAAAAATCTTAGTTCTTTCGTCTTTCAAGTTCCTCATAGTGACCAGCAGATATAAATCCCAAGTGACTCAAGGAATAGAGTTATGCACCCCGGCAACGGCGCTAGAAAATTGTCTTGATAACCCACAAGTATAGGGGATCGCAACAGTTTTCGAGGGTAGAGTATTCCACCCAAATTTATTGATTCAACACAAGGGGAGCTAAAGAATATTCTCAAGTATTAGTAGGTGAGTTGTCAATTCAACCACACCTGGATAACTTACTATCTGCAGCAAAGTATTTAGTAGCAAAGTAGTAGGGAAGTAACGGTAACGGTAGCAAAAGTAACAGTAGCAGTTTTGTAGTAATTGTAACAGTGGCAACGGAAAAGTAACTAAGCAAAGAGCAATATGTGAAAAGCTCGTAGGCATTGGATCGGTGATGGAGAATTGTGCCGGATGCGATTCCTCATGCAATAGTTATAACATAGGGTGACATAGAACTAGCTCCAATTCATCAATGTAATGTAGGCATGTATTCCGAATATAGTCATACGTGCTTATGGAAAAGAACTTGCATGACATATTTTGTCCTAACCTCCCGTGGTAGCGGGGTCCTATTGGAAACTAAGGGATATTAAGGCCTCCATTTAATAGAGTACCGGACCAAAGCAATAACACTTAGTGAATACATGAACTCCTCAAACTAAGGTCATCACCGGGAGTGGTCCCGATTATTTTCACTTCGGGGTTGCCGGATCATAACACATAGTAGGTGATTATAGACTTGCAAGATAGGATCAAGAACTCACATATATTCATGAAAACATAATAGGTTCAGATCTGAAATCATGGCACTCGGGCCCTAGTGACAAGCATTAAGCATATCAAAGTCATAGCAACATCAATCTCAGAACATAATGGATACTAGGGATCAAACCCTAACAAAACTAACTCGATTACATGGTAAATCTCATCCAACCCATCACCGCCCAGCAAGCCTACGATGGAATTACTCACGCACGGCGGTGAGCATCATGAAATTGGTGATGGAGGAAGGTTGATGATGACGACGGCGACGGATTCCCCTCTCCGGAGCCCCGAACGGACTCCAGATCAGCCCTCCCGAGAGAGATTAGGGCTTGGCGGCGGCTCCGTATCATAAAACACGGTGAATCCTTCCCTCTGATTTTTTTCTCCCCGAACGTGAATATATAGAGTTGGAGTTGAGGTCGGTGGAGCACCAGGGGGCCCACAAAGCAGGGGGACGCACCTAGGGGGGTAGGCGCGCCCCCCACCCTCATGGACAGGATGTGGGACCCCTGGCCTTGATTCTTTCGCCAGTATTTTTAATTAATTCCAAAAATATTCTCCGTGAAGTTTCAGGTCATTCCGAGAACTTTTATTTCTGCACAAAAATAACCCCACGACAATTCTGCTGAAAACAACGTCAGTCCGGGTTAGTTCCATTCAAATCATGCAAGTTAGAGTCCAGAACAAGGGCAAAAGTGGTTGGAAAAGTAGATACGATGGAGATGTATCAGCCCTCAGGATACAAAGGTTCCTGAGTCATTTTACCCCCTCTAGTCATAACTCTAACAGCATTATCATTTTTCTTATTATTTAATTCACTGAGCAAATCATTTTGAGCTTTAAGCACTTGTTCTACTTGAGTGGTAACCATAGAAGCATGTTTACTAATGAGTTTAATTTCACCTTTAACTCTAGACATATAATCACTCAAGTGTTCAATCATATAAGCATTTCATTTCAATTGTCTACCAACATAAGCATTGAAGTTTTCTTGTTTAACAATAAAATTATCAAAATCATCTAAGCATTGGCTAGGAGACTTATAACAAGGAATATCACCTTCATCAAATCTATAGAGAGAATTTACCTTTATTACCTGTGTCGGGTTATCAAGACCATGTATTTCTTCAATAGGTGGTAAATTCTTAACATCTTCAGTTTTAATACCCTTTTCTTTCATAGATGTCTTTGCCTCTTGCATATCTTCAGGACTGAGAAATAGAATACCCCTTTTCTTCGGAGTTGGCTTAGGAGTTGGTTCAGGAAGTGTCCAATTATTTTCATTAGTCAACATATTATTCAATAGCAATTCAGCTTGATCACCTGTTCTTTCCCTGAAAACACAACCAGCACAACTATCCAGGTTGTCTCTGGAAGCATCAGTTAGTCCATTATAAAAGATATCAAGTATTTCATTTTTCTTGAGAGGATGATCAGGCAAAGCACTAAGTAATCGGAGAAGCCTCCCCCAAGCTTGTGGGAGACTCTCTTCTTGGATTTGCACAAAATTATATATTTCCCTTAAGGCAGCTTGTTTCTTATGAGCGGGGAAATATTTAGCAGAGAAGGAATAAATCATATCCTGGGGACTACGCACACAACCAGGATCAAGAGAATTAAACCAAGTTTTAGCATCACCCTTTAATGAGAACGGAAATAATTTAAGGATATAGTAGTAGCAAGTTTTCTCATCATTAGTGAATAGGGTGGCTATATCATTTAATTTAGTAAGATGTGCCACAACAGTTTCAGATTCATAACCATAAAAAGGATCAGATTCAACCAAAGTAATTATCTCAGGGTCGACAGAGAAATCATAATCCTTATCGGAAATACAGATAGGTCAAGTAGCAAAAGCAGGGCCATATTTCATTCAAGCATTCAAAGATTTTTCTTTCAACTTAGCTAATAATTTCTTAATATCATATCTATCATTGCAAGCAAGAAAGTCTCTAGAAGTTTATGCATCCATAACATAACCCTCAGGCACAACAGGCAATTCATATCTAGGGGGAGAATCTTCATCATCACTTTCATCAATATTATCAGTTTCAATAATTTCATTCTCTCTAGCCCTAGCAAGTTGTTCATCAAGAAATTCACCTAGTGGCACAGTAGTATCAAGCATAGAAGTAGTTTCATCATAAGTATCATGCATGGCTGAAGTGGCATCATCAATAACATGCGACATATCAGAATTAACAGCAAAAGCAGGTTTAGGTGTCGCAAGTTTACTCAAAACAGAAGGTGAATCAAGTGCAGAGCTAGATGGCAATTCCTAACCACCCCTCGTAGTTGAGGGATAAATTTTGGTTTTCTCGTCTTTCAAGTTCCTCATAGTGATCAGCAGATATAAATCCCAAGTGACTCAAAGAATAGAGCTATGTGATACGTCTCCAACGTATCTATAATTTTTTATTGTTCCATGCTATTATATATTCTGTTTTGGATGTTTAATGGGCTTTATTATACACTTTTATATTATTTTTGGGACTAACCTATTAACCGGAGGCCCAGCCCGAATTGCTGTTTTTTTGCCTATTTTAGTGTTTCGCAGAAAAGGAATATCAAACGGAATCCAAACGGAATGAAACCTTCGGGAGAGTTATTTTTGGAACAAACATGATCCAGAGGACTTGGAGTGGACATCAAGAAATCACCGAGGAGGCCACGAGGCAGGGGGCGCGCCTACCCCCCTGGGCGCGCCCTCCACCCTCGTGGGCCCCTCGTGGCTCCACCGACCTACTTCTTCCTCCTATATATACTTACGTACCCCCAAACCATCAGACACGGAGCCAAAACCCTATTTCCACCGCCGCAACCTTCTGTACCCGTGAGATCCCATCTTGGGGCCTTTTCCGGTGCTCTGCCGGAGGGGGCATTGATCACGGAGGGCTTCTACATCAACACCATAGCCTCTCCGATGATGTGTGAGTAGTTTACCTCAGACCTTCGGGTCCATAGTTATTAGCTAGATGGCTTCTTCTCTCTCTTTGGATCTCAATACAAAGTTCTCCTCGATTCTCTTGGAGATCTATTTGATGTAACTCTTCTTTTGCGGTGTGTTTGTCGAGATCCGATGAATTGTGGGTTTATGATCAAGATTATCTATGAACAATATTTGAATCTCCTCTGAATTCGTTTATGTATGATTGGTTATCTTTGCAAGTCTCTTTGAATTATCAGTTTGGTTTGGCCTACTAGATTGATCTTTCTTGCAATGGGCGAAGTTCTTAGCTTTGGGTTCAATCTTGCGGTGCTCGATCCCAGTGACAGTAGGGGAAACGACACGTATTGTATTGTTGCCATCGAGGATAACATGATGGGGTTTATATCATATTGCATGAGTTTATCCCTCTACATCATGTCATCTTGCTTAAAGCGTTACTCTGTTCTTATGAACTTAATACTCTAGATGCATGCTGGATAGCGGTCGATGTGTGGAGTAATAGTAGTAGATGCAGGCAGGAGTCGGTCTACTTGTCACGGACGTGATGCCTATATACATGATCATACCTAGATATTCTCATAACTATGCTCAATTCTATCAATTGCTCGACAGTAATTCGTTTACCCACCGTAATACTTATGCTATCTTGAGAGAAGCCACTAGTGAAATCTATGGCCCGCGGGTCTATTTTCCATCATATTAATCTTCCATCAACAAGCTATTTCTATTACCGTTTACCTTGCAATATTTACTTTTATTCTTTATCATAAAAATACCAAAAATATTATCTTATCATCTCTATCAGATCTCACTTTTGCAAGTGGTCGTGAAGGGATTGACAACCCCTTTATCGCGTTGGTTGCAAGGTTCTTATTTGTTTGTGTAGGTAGGAGGGACTTGCGTGTGGCCTCCTACTGGATTGATACCTTGGTTCTCAAAAACTGAGGGAAATACTTACGCTACTTTCCTGCATCACCCTTTCCTCTTCAAGGGAAAACCAACGCAGTGCTCAAGAGGTAGCAAGAAGGATTTCTGGCGCCGTTGCCGGGGAGGTTTGCACCAAGTCAAGTCAAGATTTGATTTCCCGTCAACGAGCCATTTCTGGCGCCGTTGCCGGGGAGTCTACGCACAAGTCAAGACATACCAAGTACCCATCACAAACTCTTATCCCTCGCATTACATTATTTGCCATTTGCGTCTCGTTTTCCTCTCCCCCACTTCACCCTTGCCGTTTTATTCGCCCTCTTTTTCCGTTCGCTTTTTTTTCGCTCGCTTTGTCGTCATGGCTAGTCCTTTATCTACTCCTTTGTCTCCCGAGAATGAAGTTATCAATTTTAAACAAAGGGAGGGAGAAAATTTAAAAGATGCTTGGTATAGAATTTGCAACACTCAAAATAAATCTGCTAGAAAGCAACCTACTTCCGTTCTTCTTCACAACTTTTATGTAGGCGTCACGCCTTGGAATAGATATATTCTTGATACCATTACCGGAGGGAATTTCTTGGGTAGCCATACTTTTGATTCTTACAATGCTATGACAGATTTGTTTGGCTATCCACCTCTTTTGGTTAACGGAACTATGTTAACTTTGGAGCATGTGATGCAAAGACTTGAAATTACTGAAAATAAAGTTGCTACCATAGAGTTGATTGAGAATTTGGATAAAAAGATCCACAACCAAATTACCCAATATGGATCTAAGGTAGGAGTCACGTTGAAAAAATTTAAAGAAAAGGAACCCATAGTTAATGAAAGAATAGATCAGGATTCCACTAGAATCGATAAGCTTCAGGGTATCATTACCAACTTGGGGACCGCTTTTTCTTCCGTAAAGAATACTCCAAATCCTCCTACTAAAATTGCCAAGCTTATGTATGTTCCTAAAAATAAGGTTGAATCCTCTAGTAAGGAAACTGCGGATCTCAAATCAATAAGTGTTCATCCCAATCTTTTTGCTATCATTAAGGAACCGTTTGCTACAAATGATTTTCTCGATTTCGTGCCTAGAAGTTTGATAATTAATAAAAATAAAGAAACTCCTAGGGGTCATAGGTGTCTTATTGAAGAATTGCCAACTAAAGATGGCAATACCTAGATCTATCCTTGTTTTTATGCCTAGCTAAGGGCGTTAAACGATAGCGCTTGTTCGGAGGCAACCCAATTTTATTTTAGTTTTTTTGCTTTTTGCTCCTGTTTAGGAATAAATCTTTGATCTAGCCTCTGGTTAGATTTGTTTTTGTGTTTTAATTAGTGTTTGTGCCAAGTGAAACCTATAGGATCTTCTTGGATAATAGTTATTTGATCTTGCTGAAAATTCCAGAAACATTCTGTTCACGAAAATAATTG
The DNA here is from genome assembly GCF_018294505.1 of Triticum aestivum. Lineage (NCBI taxonomy): Eukaryota > Viridiplantae > Streptophyta > Magnoliopsida > Poales > Poaceae > Triticum > Triticum aestivum. Next base: position 463,915,733 of record NC_057808.1, read on the forward strand.
TTAAAAATCACCAGAACGTGATAAAATACTGATTCAAATTGCAGTAGATCAATAAAAAAATATCTAGGTCTTCCTATTTTGGTAGAATTGTTTGAGTTCCAGAAGTTTGCATTAGTTACAGATTACTACAGACTGTTCTGTTTTTAACAGATTCTGTTTTTCGTGTGTTGTTTGCTTATCTTGATGAATCTATGGCTAGTAAAATAGTTTATAATCCATAGAGAAGTTGGAATACAGTAATTTTAAAACCAATATAAATAAATAATGAGTTCATTACAGTAACTTGAAGTGGTGTTTTGTTTTCTTTCGCTAACGGAGCTCACGAGATTTTCTGTTAAGTTTTGTGTTGTGAAGTTTTCAAGTTTTGGGTAAATATTTGATGGATTATGGAACAAGGAGTGGCAAGAGCCTAATCTTGGGGATGCCCAAGGAACCCCAAGGTAAATCCAAGGACACCAAAAAGCCAAATCTTGGGGATGCCCCGGAAGGCATCCCCTCTTTCGTCTTCGTCCATCAGTAACTTTACTTGGAGCTATATTTTTGTTCACCACATGATAAGTGTTTTGCTTGGAGCGTCTTGTATAATTTGAGTCTTTGCTTTTAGTTTACCACAATCATCCTCGCTGAATACACTTTTGAGAGAGACATACATGATTTGGAATTTATTAGAATACTCTATGTGCTTCACTTATATCTTTTGAGCTATATAGTTTTTGCTCTAGTGCTTCACTTATATCTTTTAGAGCACGGCAGTGGTTTGTTTTATAGAAACTATTGTTCTCTCATGCTTCACTTATATTATTTTGAGAGTCCTACAAAACAGCATGGTAATTTGCTTTAATTGTTAAATTAGTCCTAATATGATAGGCATCCAAGATTAGTAAAAACTTTCTTATAAGTGTGTTGAATACTAAGAGAAGTTTGATGCTTGATAATTGTTTTGAGATATGAAGATGGTGATATTAGAGTCATGCTAGTTGAGTGGTTATGAATTTGAGAAATACTTGTGTTAAAGTTTGTGATTCACGTAGCATGCATGTATGGTGAACCGTTATGTGATGAAGTCGGAGCATGATTTATTTATTGATTGTCTTCCTTATGAGTGGCGGTCGGGGATGAGCGATGGTCTTTTCCTACCAATCTATCCCCCTAGGAGCATGCGCGTAATACTTTGTTTTGATAACTAATAGATTTTTGCAACAAGTATATGAGTTCTTTATGACTAATGTTGAGTCCATGGATTATATGCACTCTTATCCTTCCACCATTGCTAGCCTCTCTAATACCGCGCACTTTTCGCCGGTATCATACACCCACCATATGCCTTCCTCAAAACAGCCACCATACCTACCTATCATGGCATTTCCATAGCCATTCTGAGATATATTGCCATGCAACTTACCACCGTTCCATTTACTATGACACGCTCCATCATTGTCATATTGCTTTGCATGATCATGTAGTTGACATCGTATTTGTGGCAAAGCCACCGCTTATTATCTTCATACGTGTCACTCTTGATTCATTGCATATCCCGGTACACCACCGGAGCAATTCATATAGAGTCATATTTTTTTCTAAGTATTGAGTTGTAATACTGGAGTTGTAAGTAAATAAAAGTGTGATGATCATCATTATTAGAGCATTGTCCCAAGTGAGGAAAGGATGATGGAGACTATGATTCCCCCACAAGTCGGGATGAGACTCCGGACTAAAAAAAGAGATCATAAAAAAAGAGAAAAGGCCCAACCAAAAAAATGAGAGAAAAGAGAGAAGGGACAATGCTACTATCCTTTTTCCACACTTGTGCTTCAAAGTAGCACCATGATCTTTATGATAGAGAGTCTCCTATGTTGTCATTTTCATATACTAGTGGGAATTTTTCATTATAGAACTTGTCTTGTATATTCCAATGATGGGCTTCCTCAAAATGCCCTAGGTCTTCGTGAGCAAGCGAGTTGGATGCACACCCACCTAGTTTTCATTATTGAGCTTTCATACACTTATAGCTCTAGTGCATCCGTTGCATGGCAATCCCTACTCACTCACACTGATATCTATTAATGGGCATCTCCATAGCCCGTTGATACGCCTAGTTGATGTGAGACTATCTTCTCCTTTTTGTCTTCTCCACAACCACCATTCTATTCCACCTATAGTGCTATATCCATGGCTCACGCTCATGTATAGCGTGAAAATTAAAAAAGTTTGAGAACATCAAAAGTATGAAACAATTGCTTGGCTTGTCATCGGGGTTGTGCATGATTTAAATATTTTGTGTGGTGAAGATAGAGCATAGCCAGACTATATGATTTTGTAGGGATTACTCTCTTTGGCCATGTTATTTTGAGAAAACATGATTGCTTTATTAGTATGCTTGAAGTATTATTACTTTTATGTCAATATTAAACTTTTATCTTGAATCTTTCGGATCTGAATATTCATACCACAAATACGAGAATTACATTGAAAATTATGCTAAGTAGCATTCCATATCAAAAATTCTGTTTTTATCATTTACCTACTCGAGGACGAGCAGGAATTAAGCTTGGGGATGCTTGATACGTCTCCAACGTATCTATAATTTTTTATTGTTCCATGCTATTATATATTCTGTTTTGGATGTTTAATGGGCTTTATTATACACTTTTATATTATTTTTGGGACTAACCTATTAATCGGAGGCCCAGCCCGAATTGCTGTTTTTTTGCCTATTTCAGTGTTTCGCAGAAAAGGAATATCAAACGGAATCCAAACGGAATGAAACCTTCGGGAGAGTTATTTCTGGAACAAACGTGATCCAGAGGACTTGGAGTGGACGTCAAGAAATCACCGAGGAGGCCATGAGGCAGGGGCGCGCCTACCCCCTGGGCGTGCCCTCCACCCTCGTGGGCCCCTCGTGGCTCCACCGACCTACTTCTTCCTCATATATATAACTACGTACCCCCGAACCATCAGACACGGAGCCAAAACCCTATTTCCACCGCCGCAACCTTCTGTACCCGTGAGATCCCATCTTGGGGCCTTTTTCGGTGCTCCGCCGGAGGGGGCATTGATCATGGAGGGCTTCTACATCAACACCATTGAGGGAGTCCTGGACTAAGGGGTCCTCGGGCGTCCGGCCTGTTATCCATGGGCCGGACTAATGGGCTGTGAAGATACGAAGGCCGAAGACAATACCCGTGTCCGGATTGGACTCTACTTGGCGTGGAAGGCAAGCTAGGCGACCTATTATGAAGATTTCCTCCTATGTAACCGACCTCATGTAACCCTAGATCTCTCCAGTGTCTATATAAACCGGAGAGCATAGTCCGGATAGGACAGACTCATTACCATATACTCATAGGCTAGACTTCTAGGGTTTAGCCATTACGATCTCGTGGTAGATCAACTCTTGTAACACTTATATTCATCAAGATCAATCAAGAAGGAAGTAGGGTATTACCTCCATAGAGAGGGCCCAAACCTCGGTAAACATTGTGTCCCCCGTCTCCTGTTACCATCGATCCTAGACGCACAGTTCTGGATCCCCTACCTAAGATCTGCCGGTTTTGACACCGACATTGGTGCTTTCATTGAGAGTTCCGCTGTGCCGTCGACATAAGGCTCGATGGCCCCTCCAATCGCCGGCAATGGCGTCGTTCAGGGAGAAACCTTTCTCCCCGGACAAATTTTTGTGTTCGGCGGCTTCGTACTGCGGGCCAACTCGCTCGGCCATCTGGAGCAGATCGATAGCTACGCCCCTGGCCATCAAGTCAGATTCAGAAGTTTGAACAATGTCGCGGACATCCGTGGGGACTTGATCTTCGACGGATTTGAGACCGTGGCAACCGCTCCCCTTCGCCCCATTGAACATGGCTTAAACCTGTCATCGGGCCGCATCCAGGAGATAGCTCCTGTAACAACTCCGGCCTTAGATCCGGAGCAGATCAAGACGTCCCAAGACGAGAGACTCAACCCCATCATGGGGGCTACCGAGTCTGCGGCGTTGGAGCCGCGCGCAGATACCACTTCATACGATACCTGCATCAACGGAACCCCGGACTCGTCTCCGATATCGAGTTCCGAACCCTGCGAGCTCGCGGATACCGAACTCGATCGTTTATCGGTATTCAAGTTCAGCGCCGCAGATGTCTTCCAGCACTCACCCATGGGCGATCTACTAAGCTCACTAAAAAACCTATCCCTGGAAGATGGCAAATTGCCGAACTATGTCCCGTTCGACCTTACGGCGGATGACGGAGAATTTTGCTTCCCACCCGCCACCCACTTCACAGCCACTGTCGAAAACCCAACCAACGTGCTTGACCTCCGCCCCGAAGACATCGACGGTATGGACGACGATGAGGGGCAAGGCTAGAGCTTACTATCCGCTAGATGCAGGACGACCACTTCCTGGTATGATGTGTGTATGGTAGACACACCCAACGACGATATCAACGATGACAAGGAGGATCCAGTTTAGGATAAACCTCCTGGTACACAATCCGAACACCGGCGCCCCCGACACCGCTCTAAGTCACGTCACCCAAGAGAAAACAATACTAGCAACGGAGGTGATACTACTTCGGACAACAAAGACCCTGTTGAGGCAGGATCCGAACAAGAGGACCAGGAAAGCGGGCAAGATAGCCCCGATGAACAGGTCATGTACGGAGACTCGGAGGATAGCAATTATCTTCCCCTCTCCAAGGAAGAGGAGAGCCTCGACAACGAAGAATTCATCGTGCCGGAGGAACCTCTCGAGCAGGAGCGCTTTAAACGCCGGCTAATAGCCACAACAAGGAATCTAAGAATAAAGCAGCTGCAGCTTCAAGCAAGCCAAGATCTGCTCAATGATAAATGGACCAAGGTCCTAGCTGCCATCGAATACGGCCCTAGTGGCCCGGACAAAAGCCACCCCAAGTGCAGGTGGCTCCCTCCACATGATGGCAAGGCGCTGGAGCCCGTTCCACCATCAAATAATGCGGCAAGTTGACCACAGTTCGGTCCAGATAAAGCAGCAGCCCAAGCAGAATACCATACCAACCAATCTGGCCGTAAGAACAAGAACAAGACGGTTCGGGAAAACAATGGCGACATCCGCCAAAGTTTAGTGGGCGGAGCAGGACATACAAGATCGACGTACAGATCGTGGGGATATGCCCCGACCGGTGATGATGGTCAATCAGCCGGACTCAACCAAGCCAACCACGCCCGAAGCCGCCAACGGCATCCAACGGAGGTGCTTCACAGTGTGGCCCAACATAGAGGAGCCGCAGACCCGCTTTGCTTCACCGACGAGGTAATGGAGCACGAATTTCCAGACGGGTTCAAACCCATCAACATCGAATCATACGATGGAACAACAGATCCCGCAGTATGGATTGAGGAATATCTCCTCCATATCCACCTGGCTCGCGGAGACGACCTTCATGCCATTAAATACCTGCCTCTCAATCTTAAGGGGCCAGCACGGTACTGACTAAACAGTTTGTCGGAAAATTCTATTGGCAGCTGGGAAGATTTGGAAGACGCCTTTCGTGACAACTTCCAAGGAATATATGTTCGGCCGCCAGATGCCGACGACTTAAGTCATATTGTCCAACAGCCCGGCGAGTCAGCCAGGGAGCTCTGGACCAGGTTCTTAGTCAAAAATAACCAAATTGTCGACTGTCCGGACACGGAAGCCCTCGCGGCCTTCAAACATAGCGTCCGGGATGAATGGCTAGCGCGCCACCTCAGCCAGGAAGGACCTAAATCCATGACCGCCCTTACCGCTCTAATGACTCGCTTTTGTGCGGGAGAAGACAACTGGCTCGCTCGTAAAAGCAACAGCGCCAGCGACCCGGGCACTTCCAAAATCCGAGACGGCAACGGCAAGCCACGACTAACCGAACACAACAGTCGCAACAATAATGAAAGATTACGCGACACAGCGGTCAACGCCGGATTTCACAATCCGAAGCCCGGTCAACGGAAGAAGCCATTTAAGGCCAGCCAGGATGGACCATCCGCCCTTGACAGGATACTGGACCGACCTTGTCAGATTCACGGTCACCCTGATAAGCCAGCCAATCACAACAACAGAAACTGTTGGGTCTTTAAGCAGGCAAGCAAACTTAACGCCGAATACAAGGGGAGGAGGCCACCAAGCGATAAAGACGACGGAGCGGCTCGCCAGCCGAACACCAGGGGCCAGAAACAGTTTCCCTCCGACGTTCGACCACTACCGGAGCAGAAATAGCAGTTCGGCCTCCACCACCCACCCACTATGCTGGCAAGATTTACACCACGCGTACATCACTACGCCCTCAAGATACCATGGGCATCGGCGGCAGCACAATACGGGCACCCCTGCAAGCATTCCCGTAACGTTTTTTATCCGTTTTCTTCACTTTCCTTTATTATAAACAGGTGACCAACAGGACAGCACCTACAACGGACTCTATCGAAGTTCGGATCCGTACACTCACCTAAGGGGCTACTTCCGTTAAGGATTCCCCTCCCAGAGGACGGGTGGCGCAGACGTGCGACATGAGGTCCAAAATAGCTTTTTGTAGACCGCACTCTTTATTTTTGAGCCTGTACTATGCCCTTTTTCCTCCGTTCCCGACCCCGAGCATGTCAAATAGCCGGGTTGTGGTTTTTCTTTTTTATATATGAATTTATCATTGGCATATTGCTCCACTCCCAACAAACTTTATCCGAGCTAATCTTAAAATACTCTTTCTACAATGAGTACGGCCGTAACGGCTGTGTTACAAGACGCACCTCGGCATAACATGCCAGAGGCCCGGTATGGGAACAAATGAGTCGCCAATAAAAGTCCGAACAGCTCTATAGCGTACTTCGGCGTCGCAAGTTTGGCCTTATATGCATCAGCTCCGAATCATTGTCTTTGGTCAATAGTTGGGTTGCCCGGCTCCTGTGCTTGCTACCGTACGTTCCGCTCTATCGGCTAGGGTAGTAAAGGGAGAACTACTGCGATTGTGCCCTGGCTTTGACCGGATGAGCACCTCAGTAGAGAAAGCCGAAAACTGACTGTCATGATGCGGCGAGAGCTGGTCAACCACTTGACGACTTAGTCGAATCTTTAGCGATTCTCCGTGTTACACGAAGGATCTTTTTCAGATCAAAACATGTAAGGCACAATATTATGATACGCCGCATACATACCAGGGGCTATGTCGTAGCCCCACCATAAAACTCCTATGGCTAAGTGAAAGTGTTAACGCCCTATAGTCCAATTGCCTGGTTCGCCGCATTATCACCTCCTTTATGGACCAAGACGTTGGATAAAGAGTGATTCAATGATTTTCTGAACACCCCCGTATTTCCTACGAGGGGGCTGAAGCCGACGACTGGAAAAACTTTCAAATTACATTAAAACGGCCGCACAGGAGGAATACAAGCTTTCGAGCAAAACATGAAAATAGATTAACTATAAAGTTGTCTGTTACAACCCTTGTACACATCACTCGAATATTATGTCTTTCGAGCATTGACCCTCTATCAAGCGGGCGGCCTCTAGGACGTCTCCAAAATAATGCTCCGGTTCAGGACGGTCCTTGCCTTTGGGTGGACTCTTCGTCGCAACATCGATGGCCTTCATCTTCCCCCAGAATGTATTGACTCGGGCGAAGGCCATCCGTGCACCTTCAATGCACGCCGACCGCTTCACAGCGCCGATACGCGGCACCGCGTCAGCAAGCCGCTGCACCAGGCCGAAGTAACTACTCGGAACAGGTTCAGTCAGCCACAAACAGACTACAACGTTCTTCATGGCAGCGTCGGATATCCTATGCAGCTCGGCCCACTGGCACATCTGTTCATTCAGCAACAAAGGGTGCTTCGACGCGCCAAATTGTGACCAGAAAAGCTTCTCCGTTGCATACCCCTCTTGCGCCTGATAAAATTGCACCGCATCGGAAGAACTCTTCGGCAAGTCTAAAAAATTGTCCGGAGAACTCCATACTTGGTTAAGCTGAGCATAGTTCGGATCGCGGAACTTAGCCTGTAGCAAAAAGGACTTGCCAGCCACAATCTCCCCAGCTTGCCGGATCTCCTCACGGGCTTCTCTGGATTCAGACCGCGCTTCTCTCGCCTCTCGTAAGGCCTTGTCAAGTTCAGCCGTTTTGGCTTCATTTTCCTTCTCAAGAAGTTTACAGCGGCCAGCCGCATTCTCTAACTCACGCGCCATGGTGGACATTGCCTCCTTGCCCTGGTGCCGCGCGGCTTGCTCGGCCTTCAATTCAGCCGATGCCTTTTCGGCAGCCACATTGTTAAATCGAGCCTGCTCCTTGGCCCGGGCTAGCTCCGCCCGAAGGGCTTCCATGGCGGCAGCACCATCTGCATTGATGCACATTTCATATCAAACTCTCTTCAGAGTCAGGCTTACATTAAAAGCAAATAGGTGTAAGGAATGCTCGAAATATATACCTTGCGAGTCGTCAAGACGCCTGTTGATCAAAGCAATGTCATCCTCCGCAATATCCAGCTTTCGCTACAGTTCGGTTACCTCCGAATTTCAGGCAGTGGCAGGAGGGGAGACAGCCTGCATTCCAAATTAAACCAAGGTTAGTACCTGAAAGTATCTTTTCGATCCTCCGATCGCTTCCTTTGGAAGGCGATCTGAGTCTCAAGGGCTACTGCATACACAACAGGTGCATTCTGTCAATATTATTCAATTGGCAACATTACATCACAAACCTCAAAACCTCTCAGAAGGCTCGTAAAGGCCTCGTTCAACCCACTTGATGTCTACTACACAACCTTCTTCTTGTAGACGTTGTTGGGCCTCCAAGTGCAGAGGTTTGTAGGACAGTAGCAAATTTCCCTCAAGTGGATGACCTAAGGTTTATCAATCCGTGGGAGGCATAGGATGAAGATGGTCTCTCTCAAACAACCCTGCAACCAAATAACAAAGAGTCTCTTGTGTCCCCAACACACCCAATACAATGGTAAATTGTATAAGTTCACTAGTTCGGCGAAGAGATGGTGATACAAGTGCAATATGGATGGTAGATATAGGCTTTTGTAATCTGAAAAATATAAAAACAGCAAGGTAACAAGTAATAAAAGTGAGCGTAAACGATATTGCAATGCTAGGAAACAAGGCCTAGGGTTCATACTTTCACTAGTGCCAGTTCTCTCAACAATAATAACATAATTGGATCATATAACTATCCCTCAACATGCAACAAAGAGTCACTCCAAAGTCACTAATAGCGGAGAACAAACGAAGAGATTATTGTAGGGTACGAAACCACCTCAAAGTTACTCTTTCGGATCGATCTATCATGGAGTTCGTACTAGAATAACACCTTAAGACACAAATCAATCAAAACCCTAATGTCACCTAGATACTCCAATGTCACCTCAAGTATCCGTGGGTATGATTATACGATATGCATCACACAATCTCAGATTCATCGATTCAACCAACACAAAGAACTTCAAAGAGTGCCCCAAAGTTTCTAGCGGAGAGTCAAGACGAAAACGTGTGCCAACCCCTATGCATAAGTTCACAAACGGAACCGCAAGTTGATCACCAAAACATACATCAAGTAGATCACGTGAATATCCCATTGTCACCACAGATAAGCACATGCAAGACATACATCAAGTGTTCTCAAATCCTTAAAGACTCAATCCGATAAGATAACTTCAAAGGGAAAACTCAATCCATTACAAGAGAGTAGAGGGGGAGAAACATCATAAGATCCAACTATAATAGCAAAGCTCGCGATACATCAAGATCGTGCCAAATCAAGAACATGAGAGAGAGAGAGATCAAACACATAGCTACTGGTACATACCCTCGGCCCCGAGGGTGAACTACTCCCGCCTCGTCATGGAGAGTGCCGGGATGATGAAGATGGCCACCGGAGAGGGATTCCCCCTCCGGCAGGGTGCCGGAACGGGTCTAGATTGGTTTTCGGTGGCTACAGAGGCTTGCGGCGGCGGAACTCCCGATCTATTCTGTTCCCCGAAGGTTTTAGGGTATATTGGTATATATAGGAGGAAGAAATACGTCAGGGGAGCCACGAGGGGCCCACGAGGGTGGAGGGCGCGCCCAGGGGTGGGCGCGCCCCCTGCCTCGTGCCCTCCTCATTGATTCCCTAACGTGCACTCCAAGTCCCCTGGATTGCTTTCGTTCCAAAAATAACTTTTCCGAAGGTTTCATTTCGTTTGGACTCCATTTGATATTCCTTTTCTGCGAAACACTGAAACAAGGGAAAAACAAAAACTGGCACTGGGCTCTGGGTTAATAAGTTAGTCCCAAAAATAATATAAAAGTGCATAGTAAAGCCCATTAAACATCCAAGATGGATAATATAATAGCATGAATACTTCATAAATTATAGATATGTTGGAGATGTATCAGGTAGTATTTGTGTCCCACTTCCTCCATGGGTTAGGGTTCGCGCTTAACCCCTTCGTCTAGGGGCTCATGTTCTACTATGGGCTAGATTTTCACGATCTGGCCCCGGACTCTATTCTTCTCATCTCGGCATTCATCATCACGTGTGAGGCCTTCCTCCGGGCTCCTCCGCACTTTGATTTGTGGCTCAAGACTTTTGATGTGAGGCCGCGGGTGATAGAGGAGGAGCAGGCAGAGTGCGGCAGCGCCGTAATAAACAAGCTCGCCAGCGCGGTTTGGTTTGAAGGATCCTTCGCCGAGTCTTCCGAACTATGGCAGCAGGGGTGGTTTTATGTCAACGAGCCGCCGGGCTCCAAGTGGGTGGCTACGCCTGCGTTCCGACCCGGCCCTCCGACTCAGCTTGCTTCATGGATCAACAAGGGGTTGGACTGGGGATCCGTTAATGAGGTGCAGACTCTGCAAGGTCGCATCCGAAGCCTTACCGAGAAGGGCACCGATCTTGTGAACGTCGTTCAGGTAATGCTGGTCCGCTGGATCCTGCCGTGTCAACGGCGGCCTCTCCGTATGTGGGAGTTCAATCCAGAAGGGCGGCGGACTCTTCAGCACTTCTTCGGCACTACGCACGAAGGAATGTGGAAGTTATATTTCGGGGAGCGAGAGCAATGGCCGGACACCACCGAAGACGTCGGCCTCGACTGCAATCATCCGGACACTCCGGTAAGTATTCAATCCCAGCACACCTTTCATTCAAGCATCTCTTGACAAGGCACTAAACAACCTGCCCTTATACAAGACTGGATAAAGAAAGCAGTGTTAATCTGGTGTCCGGCGCCCCTTCCTGAAGACCCTGTGTCCGCCCTACTGACGCGAATGTTGATCCCGACACCGTACCTGGTGTCTACAGAGGGGGGCAAGAGCGGGGATCCCAGAGGAGATGCCCATCCTAAGGGCGATTTAGGCGCCGTGTTCGGGGAAACCGAAACCCTTTTGCCCAGGGGCAAAGGTGTGGAGGGGGCACTTCATGGCAAGAAGAGGGCCGCTTCTGGAGGTCAGGAGGGGAAGCCTTCCAAGAAAGGGAAAATGCCATCGTCGGGCGGCTTGAGTCGGGCAAGCGATGTCGTCGTTGAGCTTGATGATGAGGACGAACCTCCGGCCAGACCGTAAGTGGAGCAGGGCACTTTAACATACCTCATTCCTTTCTTATTACTGAAATAACCCTCCGACATATGTGCATCCTCGCAGGTTAACGCCTAGTGTTTCTCAATCGTCCTCCTCCTCGGGAGACCTTCTTTCGGAGATGATGGAGAGTGACACGCCTTCTCCGGCCTCCTTGCCTAACAGGGCGGATGATCTCGAGGTGTCATCCCGGAGGGCTCCTCCCAACCGGCAAGTAGCGCGGGAAACGAGGAAGGAGCTACCCGAAGGTGGTGCCTCTGTCACTCAGGGTTCGGGGATCAAGAATGACGGCCCCGAACTGTCCGGTTTATAGCCGGAGACAATGCTGGAGGCGGGTAAGCGGATTCCTTCAAAGGAATGTCGTGCTCCGGTAGCAGTGTCCGAAGACCCAGGAGTGCCGGAGACGCTAACGGACATGCTGCGACGAGCGTCCGTTTCAGAGGAGCACCGTGCCTTAATGGTTACGGTGGTCGAAAAAGTATTATCCGCGAAGAGCGGGTTGAACGAGGCCTTTATGAGCCTTTTGAGAGGTTTTGAGGTTTGTGATGTAATGTTGCCAATTGAATAATATTGACAGAATGCACCTGTTGTGTATGCAGTAGCCCCTGAGACTCGGATCGCCTTCCAAAGGAAGCAATCGGAGGATCGAAAAGATATTTTCAGGTACTAACCTTGGTTTAATTTGGAATGCAGGCTGTCTCCCCTCCTGCCACTACCCGAAATTCAGAGGTAACCGAACTGCAGCGAAAGTTGGATATTGCGGAGGATGACATTGCTTTGATCAACAGGCGTCTTGACGACTCGCAAGGTATATATTTTGAGCATTCCTTACACCTATGTGCTTGTAATGTAAGCCTGACTCTGAAGAGAGTTTGATATGAAATGTGCATCAATGCAGATGGTGCTGCCGCCGTGGAAGCCCTTCGGGCGGAGCTAGCTCGGGCCAAGGAGCAGGCCCGGTTTAACAATGCAGCTGCCGAAAAGGCATCGGGTGAATTGAAGGTCGAACAAGTCGCGCGGTGCCAGGACAAGGAGGCAATGTCCACCATGCCGCGCGAGTTAGAGAATGCGGTTGGCCGCTGTAAACTTCTTGAGAAGGAAAATGAAGCCAAAACGGCTGAACTTGACAAGGCCTTACGAGAGGCGAGAGAAGCGCGGTCTGAATCCAGAGAAGCCCGTGAGGAGATCCGGCAAGCTGGGGAGATTGTGGCTGGCAAGTCCTTTTTGCTACAGGCTAAGTTCCGCGATCCGAACTATGCTCAGCTTAACCAAGTATGGAGTTCTCCGGACAATTTTTTAGACTTGCCGAAGAGTTCTTCCGATGCGGTGCAATTTTATCAGGCGCAAGAGGGGTATGCAACGGAGAAGCTTTTCTGGTCACAATTTGGCGCGTCGAAGCACCCTTTGTTGCTGAATGAACAGATGTGCCAGTGGGCCGAGCTGCATAGGATATCCGACGCTGCCATGAAGAACGTTGTAGTCTGTTTGTGGCTGACTGAACCTGTTCCGAGTAGTTACTTCGGCCTGGTGCAGCGGCTTGCTGACGCGGTGCCGCGTATCGGCGCTGTGAAGCGGTCGGCGTGCATTGAAGGTGCACGGATGGCCTTCGCCCGAGTCAAGACATTCTGGGGGAAGATGAAGGCCATCGATGTTGCGACGAAGAGTCCACCCAAAGGCAAGGACCGTCCTGAACCGGAGCATTATTTTGGAGACGTCCTAGAGGCCGCTCGCTTGATAGAGGGTCAATTCTCGAAAGACATAATATTCGAGTGATGTGTACAAGGGTTGTAACAGACAACTTTATAGTTAATCTATTTTCATGTTTTGCTCGAAAGCTTGTATTCCTCCTGTGCGGCCGTTTTAATGTAATTTGAAAGTTTTCCAGTCGTCGGCTTCAGCCCCCTCGTAGGAAATACGGGGGTGTTCGGAAAAGCATTGAATCACTCTTTATCCAACGTCTTGTTCCATAAAGGAGGTGATAATGCGGCGAACCAGGCAATCGGACTATAGGGCGTTAACACTTTCACTTAGCCATAGGAGTTTTATGGTGGGGCTACGACATAGCCCCTGGTATGTATGCAGTGTATCATAATATTGTGCCTTACATGTTTTGATCTGAAAAAGATCCTTCGTGTAACACGGAGAATAGCTAAAGATTCGAATAAGTCGTCAAGTGGTTGACCAGCTCTCGCTGCATCATGACAGTCAGTTTTCAGCTTTCTCTACTGAGGTGCTCATCCGGTCAAAGCCAGGGCAAAATCGCAGTAGTTCTCCCTTTACTACCCTAGCCGATAGAGCGGAACGTAGGGTAGCAAGCACAGGAGCCGGGCAACCCAACTATTGACCAAAGACAATGATTCGGAGCTGATGCATATAAGGCCAAACTTGCGACGCCGAAGTACGCTATAGAGCTGTTCGGACTTTTATTGGCGACTCATTTGTTCCCATATCGGCCCTCTGGCATGTTATGCCGAGGCGCGTCTTGTAACACAGTCGTTACGGTCGTACTCATTGTAGAAAGAGTATTTTAAGATTAGCCCGGATAAAGTTTACTGGGAGTGGAGCAATATGCCAATGATAAATTCATATATAAAAAATAAAAACCACAACCCGGCTATTTGACATGCTCGGGGTCGGGAACGGAGGAAAAAGGGCATAGTACAGGCTCAAAAATAAAGAGTGCGGTCTACAAAAAGCTATTTTGGACCTCATGTCGCACGTCTGCGCCACCCGTCCTCTGGGAGGGGAATCCTTAACGGAAGTAGCCCCTTAGGTGAGTGTATGGATCCGAACTTCGATAGAGTCCGTTGTAGGTGCTGTCCTGTTGGTCACCTGTTTATAATAAAGAAAAGTGAAGAAAACGGATAAAAAACGTTACGGGAATGCTTGCAGGGGTGCCCGTATTGTGCTGCCGCCGATGCCCATGGTATCTTGAACGCGTAGTGACGTACACATGGTGTAAATCTTGCCAGCATAGTGGGTGGGTGGCGGAAGCCGAACTGCTATTTCCGCTCCGGTAGTGGTCGAACATCGGAGGGAAACTGTTTCTGGCCCCTAGTGTTCGGCTGGCGAGCCGCTCCGTCGTCTTTATCGCTTGGTGGCCTCCTCCCCTTGTATTCGGCGTTAAGTTTGCCTGCCTGCTTAAAGACCCAACAGTTTCTGTTGGTGTGATTGGCTGGCTTATCAGGGTGACCGTGAATCTGACAAGGTCGGTCCAGTATCCTGACGAGGGCGGATGGTCCATCGTGGCTGGCCTTAAATGGCTTCTTTCGTTGACCGGGCTTCGGATTGTGAAATCCGGCGTTGACCGCTATGTCGCGTAATCTTTCATTATTGTTGCGACTGTTGTGTTCGGTTAGTCATGGCTTGCCGTTGCCGTCTCGGATTTTGGAAGTGCCCGGGTCGCTGGCGCTGTTGCTTTTACAAGCGAGCCAGTTGTCTTCTCCCGCACAAAAGCAAGTCATTAGAGCGGTAAGGGCGGTCATGGATTTAGGTCCTTCCTGGCCGAGGTGGCGCGCTAGCCATTCATCCCGGACGCTATGTTTGAAGGCCACAAGGGCTTCCGCGTCCGGACAGTCGACAATTTGGTTCTTTTTGACTAAGAACCTGGTCCAGAGCTCCCTGGCTGACTCACCGGGCTGTTGGACAATATGACTTAAGTCGTCGGCATCTGGCGGCCGGACATATATTCCTTGGATGTTGTCACGAAAGGCGTCTTCCAAATCTTCCCAGCTGCCAATAGAATTTTCTGACAAACTGTTTAGCCAGTACCGTGCTGGCCCCTTAAGCTTGAGAGGCAGGTATTTAATGGCATCAAGGTCGTGTCCGCGAGCCAGGTGGATATGGAGGAGATAGTCCTCAATCCATACTGCGGGATCTGTTGTTCCATCGTATGATTCGATGTTGATGGGTTTGAACCCGTCTGGAAATTAGTGCTCCATTACCTCGTCGGTGAAGCAAAGTGGGTGCGTGGCTCCTCTATGTCGGGCCACACTGTGAAGCACCTCCGTTGGATGCCGTTGGCGGCTTCGGGCGTGGTTGGCTTGGTTGAGTCCGGCTGATTGACCATCATCACCGGTCGGGGCATATCCCCACGATCTGTACGTCGATCTTGTCTGTCCTGCTCCGCCCACTAAACTTTGGCAGATGTCGCCATTGTTTTCCCGAACCGTCTTGTTCTTGTTCTTATGGCCGGATTGGTTAGTATGGTATTCTGCTTGGGCTGCTGCTTTATTCGGACCGAACTGTGGTCGACTTGCCGCATTATTCGATGGTGGAACGGGCTCCAGCGCCTTGCCATCATGTGGAGGGAGCCACCTGCACTTGGGGTGGCTTCTGTACGGGCCACTAGGGCCGTATTCGATGGCAGCTAGGACCTCGGTCCATTTATCATTGAGCAGATCTTGGCTTGCTTGAAGCTGCAGCTGCTTTATTCTTAGATTCCTTGTTGTGGCTATTAGCCGGCGTTTAAAGCGCTCCTGCTCGAGAGGTTCCTCCGGCACGATGAATTCTTCGTTGTCGAGGCTCTCCTCTTCCTTGGAGAGGGGAAGATAATTGCTATCCTCCGAGTCTCCGTACATGACCTGTTCATCGGGGCTATCTTGCCCGCTTTCCTGCTCCTCTTGTTCGGATCCTGCCTCAACAGGGTCTTTGTTGTCCGAAGTAGTATCACCTCCGTTGCTAGTATTGTTTTCTCTTGGGTGACGTGACTTAGAGCGGTGTCGGGGGCGCCGGTGTTCGGATTGTGTACCAGGAGGTTTATCCTCAACTGGATCCTCCTTGTCATCGTCGATATCGTCGTTGGGTGTGTCTACCATAAACACGTCATACCAGGAAGTGGTCGTCCTGCGTCTAGCGGTTAGTAAGCTCTGGCCTTGCCCCTCATCGTCGTCCATACCATCGATGTATTCGGGGCAGAGGTCAAGCATGTTGGTTGGGTTTTCGACAGTGGCTGTGAAGTGGATGGCGGGTGGGAAGCAAAATTCTCCGTCATCCGCCGTAAGGTCGAACCGGACATAGTTCGGCGACGAGCCATCTGCTAGGGATAGGTTTTTTAGTGAGCTTAGTAGATCGCCCATGGGCGTGTGCTGGAAGACATCTGCGGCGCTGAACTTGAATATCAATAAACGATCGAGTTCGGTATCCGCGAGCTCGCAGGGTTCGGAACTCGGTATCGGAGACGAGTCCGGGGTTCCGTTGATGCAGGTATCATATGAAGTGGGATCTGCGCGCGGCTCCAACGCCGCAGACTCGGTAGCCCCCATGATGGGGTTGAGTCTCCCGTCTTCGGATGTCTTGATCTGCTCCGCATCTAAGGCCGGAGTTGTTACAGGAGCTATCTCCTGGATGCGGCCCGATGACAGGTTTAAGCCATGTTCAACGGGGCGAAGGGGAGCGGTTGCCGCGGTCTCAAATCCGTCGAAGATCAAGTACCCATGGATGTCCGCGACGTAGTTCAAACTTCCGAATCTGACTTGATGGCCAGGGGCGTAGCTATCGATCTGCTCCAGATGGCCGACCGAGTTGGCCCGCAGTACGAAGCCACCGAACACAAAGATTTGTCCGGGGAGAAAGGTTTCTCCCTGAAGGACGCCATTACCGGCGATTGGAGGGGCCATCGAGCCTTATGTCGACGGCATAGTGGAACTCTCAATGAAAGCACCAATGTCGGTGTCAAAACCGGCGGATCTCAGGTAGCGGGTCCCGAACTGTGCGTCTCGGATCGATGGTAACAGGAGACGGGGGACACAATGTTTACCCAGGTTCGGGCCCTCTCTATGGAGGTAATACCCTACTTCCTGCTTGATTGATCTTGATGAATATAAGTGTTACAAGAGTTGATCTACCACGAGATCGTAATGGCTAAACCCTAGAAGTCTACACTATGAGTATATGGTAATGAGTCTGTCCTATCCGGACTATGCTCTCCGGTTTATATAGACACTGGAGAGATCTAGGGTTACATGAGGTCGGTTACATAGGAGGAAATCTTCATAATAGGTCGCCTAGCTTGCCTTCCACGCCAAGTAGAGTCCAATCCGGACACGGGTATTGTCTTCGGCCTTCGTATCTTCACAGCCCATCAGTCTGGCCCATGGATAACAGGCCGGACGCCCGAGGACCCCTTAGTCCAGGACTCCCTCAGTGTGGAGTAATAGTAGTAGATGCACGCAGGAGTCGGTCTACTTGTCACAGACGTGATGCCTATATACATGATCATACCTAGATATTCTCATAACTATGCTCAATTCTATCAATTGCTCGACAGTAATTCGTTTACCCACCGTAATACTTATGCTATCTTGAGAGAAGCCACTAGTGAAACCTATGGCCCCCGGGTCTATTTTCCATCATATTAATCTTCCGTCAACAAGCTATTTCTATTACCATTTACCTTGCAATCTTTACTTTTAGTCTTTATCATAAAAATACCAAAAATATTATCTTATCATCTCTATCAGATCTCACTTTTGCAAGTGGCCGTGAAGGGATTGACAACCCCTTTATCGCGTTGGTTGTAAGGTTCTTATTTGTTTGTGTAGGTACGAGGGACTTGCGTGTGGCCTCCTACTGCATTGATACCTTGGTTCTCAAAAACTTAGGGAAATACTTACGCTACTTTGCTGCATCACCCTTTCCTCTTCAAGGGAAAACCAACGCAGTGCTCAAGAGGTAGCACTATGCTCCCCGGCAATGGCGCCAGAAAATAGTCTTGATAACCCACAAGTATAGGGGATCGCAACAGTTTTCGAGGGTAGAGTATTCAACCCAAATTTATTGATTCGACACAAGGGGAGCCAAAGAATATTCTCAAGTATTAGTAGTTGAGTTGTCAATTCAACCACACCTGGATAACTTAATATCTGCAGCAAAATATTTAGTAGCAAAGTAGTATGGAAGTAACGGTAACGGTGGCAAAAGTAACAGTAGCAGTTTTGTAGTAATTGTAACAGTGGCAACGGTAAAGTAACTAAGCAAAGATCAATATGTGAAAATCTCGTAGGCATTGGGTCGGTGATGGAGAATTATGTCGGATGCGATTCCTCATGCAAAAGTTATAACATAGGGTGACACAGAACTAGCTCCAGTTCATCAATGTAATGTAGGCATATATTCCGAATATAGTCATACGTGCTTATGGAAAAGAACTTGCATGACATCTTTTGTCCTACCCTCCCGTGGCAGCGGGGTCCTATTGGAAACTAAGGGATATTAAGGCCTCCTTCTAATAGAGTACCGGACCAAAGCATTAACACTTAGTGAATACATGAACTCCTCAAACTAAGGTCATCATTGGGAGTGGTCCCGATTATTGTCACTTCGGGGTTGCCGGATCATAACACATAGTAGGTGACTATAGACTTGCAAGATAGGATCAAGAACTCACATATATTCATGAAAACATAATAGGTTCAGATCTGAAATCATGGCACTCGGGCCCTAGTGACAAGCATTAAGCATAGCAAAGTCATAGCAACATCAATCTCAGAACATAGTGGATACTAGGGAGCAAACCCTAACAAAACTAACTCGATTACATGGTAAATCTCATCCAACCCATCACCATCCAGAAAGCCTAAGATGGAATTACTCACGCACGGCGGTGAGCATCATGAAATTGGTGATGGAGGAAGGTTGATGATGACGACGACGACAGATTCCCCTCTCCGGAGCCCCGAACGGACTCCAGATCAGCCCTCCCGAGAGAGATTAGGGCTTGGCGGCGGCTCCGTATCATAAAACGCGATGAATCCTTCTCTCTGTTTTTTTCTCCCCGAACATGAATAAATAGAGTTGGAGTTGAGGTCGGTGGAGCCCCAGGGGGGCCACGAGGCAGGGGGCGCGTCCCCCACCCTCGTGGATAGGGTGTGGGCCCCCTGGCCTTGATTCTTTCCCCAGTATTTTTTATATATTCCAAAAATATTCTCTGTGAAGTTTCAGGTCATTCCAAGAACTTTTATTTTTGCACAAAAATAACACCATGGCAATTCTGCTGAAAACAGCGTCAGTCCGGGTTAGTTCCATTCAAATCATGCAAGTTAGAGTCCAAAACAAGGGCAAAAGTGTTTGGAAAAGTAGATGCGATGGAGACGTATCACCCATCATATTAGGACTAGTTTCATAACCAAAGCAAATTACCATGCTGTTTAGGACTCTCAAAATAATATAAGTGAAGCATGAGAGATTAATAATAAAACCACCACCGTGCTCTAAAAGATATAAGTGAAGCACTAGAGCAAATGACAAACTACTCCGAAAGATATAAGTGAAGATCAATGAGTAGTCGAATAATTATGTAACTATGTGAAGACTCTCTAACATTTAAGAATTTCATATCTTGGTATTTTATTCAAACAGCAAGCAAAACAAAATAAAATAAAATGAGGCTCCAAGCAAAACACATATCATGTGGTGAATAAAAATATAGCTCCTAGTAATTTACCGATGAACGAAGATGAAAGTGGGGATGCCAGCTTAGGCTCTTGGTTGTCCTTGAATATTACCTTGGGGTGCCTTGGGCATCCCCAAGCATAGGCTCTTGCCACTCCTTATTCCATAGTCAAAAACAGAACAGTCTGTAGTAATCTGTATCATTCGAATACTTCTGTAACTCCAAAAATTCTGAAATAAATTGGTGGACCTGAGGAATTTGTCTATTAATCATCTGCAAAAAGAATCAACCTAAAATCACTCTCCAGTAAAAAAATGGCAGCTAATATCGTGAGCGCAAAAGTTTCTGTTTTTTACAGCAAGATCACATAGACTTCACTCAAGCCTTCCCAAAGGTTCTACTTGGCACAAACACTAATTAAAACATAAAACCACATCTAAACAGAGGCTAGATGAATTATTTATTACTAAACAGGAGCAAAAGCAAAGGACAAGAATAAAATTGGGTTGCCTCCCAACAAGCGCTAACGTTTAACGCCCCTAGCTAGGCATGATGATTTCAATGATGCTCACATAAAAGATAGGAATTGAAACATAAAGAGAGCATCATGAAGAATATTACTAGCACATTTAAGTCTAACCCACTTCCTGTGCATAGGGATTTTGTGAACAAACAATTTATGGGAACAATAATCAACTAGCATAGGAAGGCAAAACAAGCATAACTTCAAAACTTTAAGCACATAGAGAGGAAACTTGATATTATTGCAATTCCTACAAGCATATGTTCCTCCCTCATAATAATTTTCAGTAGCATCATGAATGAATTCAACAATATAACTATCACATAAAGCACTATTTTCATGATGCACAAGCATAGAACTTTTATTACTCTCCACATAAGCAAATTTCTTCTCCTGAATAGTAGTGGGAACAAACTCAACAAAATAACTATCATGTGAGGCATAATCCAATTGAAAATTAAAATCAAGAGGACAAGTTTCATGGTTATCATTAATCTTTATAGCATACATGTCATCACAATAATCATCATAGATAGCAACTTTGTTCTCATAATCAATTGGAACCTCTTCCGAAATAGTGGAATCGTCACTAAATAAATTCATGACCTCTCCAAATCCACTTTCATAATTATCACAATAAGATTCAACACCCTCAAAATAGTGGGATCATTACTTCCTAAAGTTGCACTCTTCCAAACCCACTTTCATCAATATAATCATCATAAATAGGAGGCATGCTATCATCATAATATATTTTCTCATCAAAACTTGGGGGACTAAAAATATCATCTTCATCAAACATAGCATCCCCAAGCTTGTGGCTTTGCATATCATTAGCATCATGGATATTCAAGGAATTCATACTAACAACATTGCAATCATGCTCATCATACAAAGATTTAGTGCCAAACATTCTAATGCATTCTTCTTCTAGCACTTCAGCACAATTTTCCTTTCCATCATTTTCACGAAAGACATTAAAAAGATGAAGCATATGAGGCACCCTCAATTCCATTTTTTTAGTTTTCTTTTATAGACTAAACTAGTGATAAAACAAGAAACAGAAAGATTCAATTACAAGATCTAAAGATATACCTTCAAGAACTAACCTCCCCGGCAACGGCGCCAGAAATTACTTGATGTCTACTACTCAACCTTCTTCTTGTAGACGTTGTTGGGCCTCCAAGTGCAAAGGTTTGTAGGACAGTAGCAAATTTCCCTCAAGTGGATGACCTAAGGTTTATCAATCTGTGGGAGGCGTAGGATGAAGATGGTCTCTCTCAAACAACCCTGCAACCAAATAACAAAGAGTCTCTTGTGTCCCCAACACACCCAATATAGTGGTAAATTGTATAGGTGCACTAGTTCGGCGAAGAGATGGTGATACAAGAGCAATATGGATGATAGATATGGGTATTTGTAATCTGGAGCGTAAAAGGTATTGCAATGCTAGGAAACAAGGCCTAGGGTTCATACTTTCACTAGTGCAAGTTCTCTCAACAATAATAACATAATTGGATCATATAACTATCCCTCAACATGCAACAAAGAGTCACTCCAAAGTCACTAATAGCGGAGAACAAACGAAGAGATTATTGTAGGGTACGAAACCACCTTAAAGTTATCCTTTCTAATCGATCTATTCAAGAGTCTGTAGTAAAATAACACGAAGCTATTCTTTCCTTTCGATCTATCCTAGAGTTCGTACTAGAATAACACCTTAAGACACAAATCAACCAAAACCCTAATGTCACCTAGATACTCCAATGTCACCACAAGTATCCGCAGGGATGATTATACGATATGCATCACACAATCTCAGATTCATCTATTCAACCAACACATAGAACTTCAAAGAGTGCCCCAAAGTTTCTACCGGAGAGTCAAGATGAAAACATGTGCCAACCCCTATGCATAAGTTCACGAGGTTACGGAACTCGCAAGTTGATCACCAAAACATACATCAAGTGGATCACGTGAATATCCCATTGTCACCATAGATAAGCACATGCAAGACATACATCAAGTGTTCTCAAATCCTTAAAGACTCAATCCGATAAGATAACTTCAAAGGGAAAACTCAATCCATTACAAGAGAGTAGAGGGGGGAAACATCATAAGGTCCAACTATAATAGCAAAGCTCGCGATACATCAAGATCGTGCCGAATCAAGAACACGAGAGAGAGAGAGAGAGAGATCAAACACATAGCTACTGGTACATACCCTCAACCCCGAGGGTAAACTACTCCCTCCTCGTCATGGAGACCGCTGGGATGATGAAGATGGCCACCGGTGAGGGATCCCCCCTCCGGCAGGGTGCCGGAACAGGGTCTCAATTGGTTTTTGGTGGCTATAGAGGCTTGCGGCGGCGGAACTCCCGATCTAGGTTATGTTCTGGGGGTTTCTATATTTATAGGAGAGGTTGGCGTCGAGAACAAGTCAGGGGGCCCCACAGGGAGTCCACGAGGCAGGGGGCGCGCCCCAGGGGGGTGGGCAAACCCTCCACCCACGTGGGGCCCACGGGACTCCCCTCCGGTAACTCTTCATTCCAGTATTTTTTATATTTTTCAGAAAAAATCTCTGTTGATTTTCAGCGCATTCCGAGAATTTTTATTTCTGCACAAAAACAACACCATGGTAGTTCTGCTGAAAATAGCAACAGTCCGGGCTAGTTCTAACCAAATCATACCAAAATCATGTAAAGATATTATAAACATGGCATGAATACATCAAAAATTATAGATACGTTGGAGACGTATCATGCCTATATAACGAGAATGAAGGAAATATGCCCTAGAGGCAATAATAAAGTTATTATTTATTTCCTTATATCATGATAAATGTTTATTATTCATGCTAGAATTGTATTAACCGGAAACATAATACTTGTGTGAATACATAGACCAACAAAGTGTCACTAGTATGCCTCTACTTGACTAGCTCGTTGATCAAAGATGGTTATGTTTCCTAGCCATTGACATGAGTTGTCATTTGATTAACGGGATCACATCATTAGAAGAATGATGTGATTGACTTAACCCATTCCGTTAGCTTAGCACTCGATCGTTTAGTATATTGCTATTGCTTTCTTCATGACTTATACATGTTCCTATGACTATGAGATTATGCAACTCCCGTTTACCGGAGGAACACTTTGTGTGCTACCAAACGTCACAACGTAACTGGGTGATTATAAAGGTGCTCTACAGGTGTCTCCGAAGGTACTTGTTGGGTTGGCGTATTTCGAGATTAGGATTTGTCACTCCGATTGTCGGAGAGGTATCTCTGGGCCCACTCGCTAATGCACATCACTTAAGCCTTGCAAGCATTGCAACCAATGAGTTAGTTGCGGGATGATGTATTATGGAACGAGTAAAGAGACTTGCCGGTAACGAGATTGAACTAGGTATTGAGATACCGACGATCGAATCTCGGGCAAGTAACATACCGATGACAAAGGGAACAACGTATGTTGTTATGCGGTTTGACCGATAAAGATCTTCGTAGAATATGTGGGAGCCAATTTGAGCATCCAGGTTCCGCTATTGGTTATTGACCGGAAACGTGTCTCGGTCATGTCTACATAGTTCTCGAACCCGTAGGGCCCGCACGCTTAAAGTTTCGATGACGGTTATATTATGAGTTTATGAGTTTTGATGTACCGAGGTTGTTCAGAGTCCCGGATGGGATCACGGACATGATGAGGAGTCTCGTAATGGTCGATACATGAAGATTGATATATTGGAAGCCTATATTTGGATATCGGAAGTGTTCCGAGTGAAATCGGGATTTTACCGGAGTACCGGAGGGGTTATTGGAACCCCCCGGGGGTTTAATGGACCATAGTGGGCCTTAGTGGAGAAGAGGAGGGGCGGCCACGGCAGGCTGCGCGCCCCCTCCCCCTCTAGTCTGAATTGGACAAGGAGGGGGGCGGCGCCCCCCTTTCCTTCTTCTCCTCTTCCTCCTTCCCCTCTTCTCCTAATCCAACAAGGAAGGGAGGGAGTCCTACTCCCGGTGGGTGTAGGACTCCTCGTGGCGCGCCTCCTCCTGGTCGGCCGCACCTCCCCCCTTGCTCCTTTATATACGGGGGCAGGGGGCACCCTAGAGACACAACAATTGATCTGTTGATCTTTTAGCCGTGTGCGGCGCCCCCCTCCACCATAGTCCACCTCAATAATACTGTAGCGGTGCTTAGGCGAAGCCCTGCGTCGGTAGAACATCATCATCGTCACCACGCCGTCGTGCTGACGAAACTCTCCCTCAACACTCGGCTGGATCGGAGTTCGAGGGACGTCATCGGGCTGAACGTGTGCTGAACTCGGAGGTGCCGTGCGTTCGGTACTTGATCGGTCGGATCGTGAAGACGTACGACTACATCAACCGCGTTGTGCTAACGCTTCCGCTTTCGGTCTACGAGGGTACGTGGACATCACTCTCCCCTCTCGTTGCTATGCATCACCATGATCTTGTGTGTGCGTAGGAATTTTTTTGAAATTACTACATTCCCCAACAGTGGCATCCGAGCCTGGTTTTATGCGTTGATGTTATATGCACGAGTAGAACACAAGTGAGTTGTAGGCGATACAAGTCATACTGCTTACCAGCATGTCACACTTTGGTTCAGCGGTATTGTTGGATGAAGCGGCCCGGACCGACATTACGCGTACGCTTACGCGAGACTGGTTCTACCGACGTGCTTTGCACACAGGTGGCTGGCGGGTGTCAGTTTCTCCAACTTTAGTTGAACCGAGTGTGGCTACGCCCGGTCCTTGCGAAGGTTAAAACAGCACCAACTTGACAAACTATCGTTGTGGTTTTGATGCGTAGGTAAGAACGGTTCTTGCTCAGCCCGTAGCAGCCACGTAAAACTTGCAACAACAAAGTAGAGGACGTCTAACTTGTTTTTGCAGGGCATGTTGTGATGTGATATGGTCAAGGCATGATGCTATATTTTATTGTATGAGATGATCATGTTTTGTAACCGAGTTATCGGCAACTGGCAGGAGCCATATGGTTGTCGCTTTATTGTATGCAATGCAATCGCCCTGTAATGCTTTACTTTATCCCTAAGCGGTAGCGATAGTCGTAGAAGCATAAGATTGGCGAGACGACAACGATGCTACGATGGAGATCAAGGTGTCGCACCGGTGATGATGGTGATCATGACGGTGCTTCGGAGATGGAGATCACAAGCACAAGATGATGATGGCCATATCATATCACTTATATTGATTGCATGTGATGTTTATCTTTTATGCATCTTATCTTGCTTTGATTGACGGTAGCATTATAAGATGATCTCTCACTAAATTTCAAGATAAAAGTGTTCTCCCTGAGTATGCACCATTGCCAAAGTTCGTCGTGCCCAGACACCACGTGATGATCGGGTGTGATAAGCTCTACGTCCATCTACAACGGGTGCAAGCCAGTTTTGCACACGCAGAATACTCAGGTTAAACTTGACGAGCCTAGCATATGCAGATATGGCCTCGGAACACTGAGACCGAAAGGTCGAGCGTGAATCATATAGTAGATATGATCAACATAGTGATGTTCACCATTGAAAGCTACTCCATTTCACGTGATGATCGGTTATGGTTTAGTTGATATGGATCACGTGATCACTTAGAGGATTAGAGGGATGTCTATCTAAGTGGGAGTTCTTAAGTAATATGATTAATTGAACTTAAATTTATCATGAACTTAGTACCTGATAGTATCTTGCTTGTCTATGTTGATTGTAGATAGATGGCCCGTGTTGTTGTTCCGTTGAATTTTAATGCGTTCCTTGAGAAAGCAAAGTTGAAAGATGATGGTAGCAATTACACGGACTGGGTCCGTAACTTGAGGATTATCCTCATTGCTGCACAGAAGAATTACGTCCTGGAAGCACCGCTAGGTGCCAAACCTGCTGCAGGAGCAACACCAGATGTTATGAACGTCTGGCAGAGCAAAGCTGATGACTACTCGATAGTTCAGTGTGCCATGCTTTACGGCTTAGAACCGGGACTTCAACGACGTTTTGAACGTCATGGAGCATATGAGATGTTCCAGGAGTTGAAGTTAATATTTCAAGCAAATGCCCGGATTGAGAGATATGAAGTCTCCAATAAGTTCTACAGCTGCAAGATGGAGGAGAATAGTTCTGTCAGTGAGCATATACTCAGAATGTCTGGGTATAACAATCACTTGATTCAACTGGGAGTTAATCTTCCGGATGATAGCATCATTGACAGAATTCTTCAATCACTGCCACCAAGCTACAAGAGCTTCGTGATGAACTATAACATGCAAGGGATGGATAAGACGATTCCCGAGCTCTTCGCAATGCTAAAGGCTGCGGAGGTAGAAATCAAGAAGGAGCATCAAGTGTTGATGGTTAATAAGACCACCAGTTTCAAGAAAAAGGGCAAAGGGAAGAAGAAGGGGAACTTCAAAAAGAACAGCAAGCAAGTTGCTGCTCAAGAGAAGAAACCCAAGTCTGGACCTAAGCCTGAGACTAAGTGCTTCTACTGCAAACAGACTGGTCACTGGAAGTGGAACTGCCCCAAGTATTTGGTGGATAAGAAGGATGGCAAGGTGAACAAAGGTATATGTGATATACATGTTATTGATGTGTACCTTACCAGAGCTCGCAGTAGCACCTGGGTATTTGATACTGGTTCTGTTGCTAATATTTGCAACTCAAAACAGGGACTACCGATTAAGCGAACATTGGCCAAGGACTAGGTGACGATGCGCGTGGGAAACGGTTCCAAAGTCGATGTGATCGCCGTCGGCACGCTACCTCTACATCTACCTTCGGGATTAGTATTAGACCTAAATAATTGTTATTTGGTGCCAGCGTTGAGCATGAACATTATATCTGGATCTTGTTTGATGCGAGACGGTTATTCATTTAAATCAGAGAATAATGGTTGTTCTATTTATATGAGTAATATCTTTTATGGTCATGCACCCTTGAAGAGTGGTCTATTTTTGATGAATCTCGATAGTAGTGATACACATATTCATAATGTTGAAACCAAAAGATGCAGAGTTGATAATGATAGTGCAACTTATTTGTGGCACTGCCGTTTGGGTCATATTGGTGTAAAGCGCATGAAGAAACTCCATACTGATGGACTTTTGGAATCACTTGATTATGAATCACTTGGTACTTGCGAACCATGCCTCATGGGAAAGATGACTAAAACGCCGTTCTCCGGAACTATGGAGCGAGCAACCGATTTATTGGAGATCATACATACTGATGTATGCGGACCAATGAATATTGAGGCTCGCGGCGGGTATCGTTATTTTCTCACCTTCACAGATGATTTAAGCAGATATGGGTATATCTACTTAATGAAACATAAGTCTGAAACATTCGAAAAGTTCAAAGAATTTCAGAGTGAAGTTGAAAATCATCGTAACAAGAAACTAAAGTTTCTACGATCTGATCGTGGAGGAGAATATTTGAGTTACGAGTTGGTCTACATTTGAAACAATGCGGAATAGTTTCGCAACTCGCGCCACCCGGAACACCACAGCGTAATGGTGTGTCCGAACGTCGTAATCGTACTTTACTAGATATGGTGCGATCTATGATGTCTCTTACTGATTTACCGCTATCGTTTTGGGGTTATGCTTTAGAGACGTCTGCATTCACGTTAAATAGGACACCATCAAAATCCGTTGAGATGACGCCTTATGAACTGTGGTTTGGCAAGAAACCAAAGTTGTCGTTTCTTAAAGTTTGGGGCTGCGATGCTTATGTGAAAAAGCTTCAACCTGATAAGCTTGAACCCAAATCGGAGAAATGTGTCTTCATAGGATACCCAAAGGAGACTGTTGGGTACACCTTCTATCACAGATCCAAAGGCAAGACATTCGTTGCTAAGAATGGATCCTTTCTAGAGAAGGAGTTTCTCTCGAAAGAAGTGAGTGGGAGGAAAGTAGAACTTGATGAGGTAACCGTACCTGCTCCCTTATTGGAAAGTAGTTCATCACAGAAACCGGTTCCTGTGACGTCTATACCAATTAGTGAGGAAGTTAATGATGATGATCATGAAACTTCAAATCAAGTTGTTACTGAACCTCGTAGGTCAACCAGAGTAAGATCCGCACCAGAGTGGTACGGTAATCCTGTTCTGAAGGTTATGTTACTAGACCATGACGAACCTACGAACTATGAAGAAGCGATGGTGAGCCCAGATTCCGCAAAATGGCTTGAGGCCATGAAATCTGAGATGGGATCCATGTATGAGAACAAAGTATGGACTTTGGTTGACTTGCCCGTTGATTGGCAAGCCATTGAGAATAAATGGATCTTCAAGAAGAAGACTGGCGCTGCCAGATTTCACAAAGCACATACCTTGACAAAGTTTTGAAGAAGTTCAAAATGGATCAAGCAAAGAAAGGATACTTGCATGTGTTACAAGGTGTGAAGTTGAGTAAGAATCAATGCCCGACCACTATAGAAGATAGAGAGAAGATGAAAGATGTTCCCTATGCTTCAGCCATAGGCTCTATCATGTATGCAATGCTGTGTACCAGACCTGATGTGTGCCTTGCTATAAGTTTGGCAGGGAGGTACCAAAGTAATCCAAGAGTGGATCACTGGACAGCGGTCAAGAACATCCTGAAATACCTGAAAAGGACTAAGGATATGTTTCTCGTTTATGGAGGTGACAAAGAGCTAGTCGTAAATGGTTATGTCGATGCAAGTTTTGACATTGATCCGGACGATTCTAAATTGCAAACCGGATACGTGTTTACATTGAACAGTGGAGCTGTCAGTTGGTGCAGTTTTATACAAAGCGTTGTGGCAGGATCTACGTGTGAAGTGGAGTACATAGCTGCTTCGGAAGCAGCAAATGAAGGAGTTCATATCCGATCTAGGTGTCATACCTAGTGCATCGGGTCCAATGAAAATCTTCTGTGACAATACTGGTGCAATTGCCTTGGCGAAGGAATCCAGATTTCACAAGAGAACCAAGCACATCAAGAGACGCTTCAATTCCATCCGGGATTTAGTCCAGGTGGGAGACATAGAAATTTTCAAGATACATACACATCTAAATGTTGCAGACCCGTTGACTAAGCCTCTTCCACGAGCAAAACATGATCAACACCAAGGCTCCATGAGTGTTAGAATCATTACTGTATAATCTAGATTATTGACTCTAGTGCAAGTGGGAGACTGAAGGAAATATGCCCTAGAGGCAATAATAAAGTTATTATTTATTTCCTTATATCATGATAAATGTTTATTATTCATGCTAGAATTGTATTAACCGGAAACATAATACTTATGTGAATACATAGACAAACAGAGTGTCACTAGTATGCCTCTACTTGACTAGCTCGTTGATCAAAGATGGTCATGTTTCCTAGCCATTGACATGAGTTGTCATTTGATTAACGGGATCACATCATTAGAAGAATGATGTGATTGACTTGACCCATTCCGTTAGCTTAGCACTCGATCGTTTAGTATATTGCTATTGCTTTCTTCATGACTTATACATGTTCCTATGACTATGAGATTATGCAACTCCCGTTTACCGGAGGAACACTTTGTGTGCTACCAAACGTCACAACGTAACTGGGTGATTATAAAGGTGCTCTACAGGTGTCTCCGAAGGTACTTGTTGGGTTGGTGTATTTCGAGATTAGGATTTGTCACTCCGATTGTCGGAGAGGTATCTCTGGGCCCACTCGGTAATGCACATCACTTAAGCCTTGCAAGCATTGCAACCAATGAGTTAGTTGCGGGATGATGTATTACGGAACGAGTAAAGAGACTTGCCGGTAACGAGATTGAAGTAGGTATTGAGATACCGACGATCGAATCTCGGGCAAGTAACATACCAATGACAAAGGGAACAACGTATGTTGTTATGCGGTTTGACCAATAAAGATCTTTGTAGAATATGTGGGAGCCAATATGAGCATCCAGGTTCCGCTATTGGTTATTGACCGAAAACGTGTCTCGGTCATGTCTACATAGTTCTCGAACCCGTAGGGTCCGCACGCTTAAAGTTTCGATGACGGTTATATTATGAGTTTATGAGTTTTGATGTAACGAAGGTTGTTCGGAGTCCCGGATGTGATCACGGACATGATGAGGAGTCTCGAAATGGTCGAGACATGAAGATTGATATATTTGGAAGCCTATATTTGGATATCGGAAGTGTTCCAGTTGAAATCGGGATTTTACCGAAGTACCGGAGGGGTTACCGGAACCCCCCGGGGGTTTAATGGGCAATAGTGGGCCTTAGTGGAGAAGAGGAGGGGCGGCCAGGGCAGGCCGTGCGCCCCCTCCCCCTCTAGTCCGAATTGGACAAGGGGGGGGCGCCCCCCTTTCCTTCTTCTCCTCTTCCGCCTTCCCATCTTCTCCTAATCCAACAAGGAAGGGAGGGAGTCCTACTCCCGGTGGGAGTAGGACTCCTCCTGGCGCGCCTCCTCCTGGCCGGCCACACCTCCCCCCTTGCTCCTTTATATACGGGGGCAGGGGCACCCTAGAGACACAACAATTGATCTGTTGATCTTTTAGCCGTGTGCGGTGCCCCCCTCCACCATAGTCCACCTCGATAATACTGTAGCGGTGCTTAGGCGAAGCCCTGCGTCGGTAGAACATCATCATCGTCACCACGCTGTCGTGCTAACGAAACTCTCCCTCAACACTCGGCTGGATCGGAGTTCGAGGGACGTCATCGGGCTGAACATGTGCTGAACTCGGAGGTGTCGTGCGTTCGGTACTTGATCGGTCGGATCGTGAAGACGTACGACTACATCAACCGCGTTGTGCTAACGATTCCGCTTTCGGTCTACGAGGGTACGTGGACATCACTCTCCCCTCTCGTTGCTATGCATCACCATGATCTTGCATGTGCGTAGGAATTTTTTTGAAATTACTACGTTCCCCAACAGATCTTTGCCTGGATATCGTCATGATTATTTGAAGTTTTATCAATTGCCCAACAGTAATTCGTTTACCCACCGTTTGCTATTTTTCTCGAGAGAAGCCACTAGTGAAATCTACGGCCCTCGGGTCTCTTCTTTATTATATTTGCCTTCGCAATCTATTTTTATTTACTTTTATTTTTAGATCTATTAATACAAAAATACCTTGCTGCAATATTTATTTATTTATTTTATCTCGCGTTCCCGCGAGATCTATTTATCCAATCTACTATAATTTTACCTATCTTTTTCCTCGTGAGGGATTGACAACCCCTCTCTTACGTCGGGTTACAAGTATTTGTTCTTTCTGTGTAGGAGCTGTTTACGTGGTATTGCATCGTTCTCCTACTGGTTCGATAACCTCGGTCTCATCACTGAGGGAAATACCTACCATTACTGTGCTGCATCATCCCTTCCTCTTTGGGGAAATACCGACGTAGTTCAAGCAAACATCAATATCATGTGACGAATAAAAATATAGCTCCAAGTAAAATTACCGAGATGATCGTTAGAAGAAAGAGGGGATGCCTTCCAGGGCATCCCCAAGCTTAGTTGCTTGGGAGTCCTTGAATATTATCTTGGGGTGCCTCGGGCATCCCCAATCTTAGCCTCTTGCCACTCCTTGTTCATTTATCCATCGTGATCTCACCCAAAACTTGAAAACTTCAATCACACAAAACTTAACAAAACCCTTGTGAGATACGTTAATATAATAAAACAAATTACCACTTTAAGTACTGTTGCAAACTCATTCATATTTTATATTTTATTGTAGCTACTGTATTATAACTTCTCTGTGGCTCATACCAGTGATAAAATCGATAATTTCATCAAAACTAGCAAAACAATGCATTAAAAACAAAATGTCTTAAACGGGACAGTCTGTAGTAATCTGAACATCTACCATACTTCTGTAACTCCAAAAATTCTGAAAAATTAGGAAAAATAAACAATTTGTATAGCAGTACTGTGCAAAAAGTTTCAGAAGCTTTTGACATTCCAGTAAAAAATGTAAATTGACGCGCTACAGCCAAAGTTTCTGTTTTTCCACTGCACATACCAAACAAGCAATCTAATCATCGTAAAGGCAAATCTTGGCATATTATTTTTATAATACAATGGATTTGTACAAGGGGATAATTATTTTTGTTGAAAAGTTTCTGTAATCGAGATTCACAAAGTTTCCATGGTCATGAACAAAGTTCAAGGCCGTCCCGCACTTCAACGATGTTCGTCTTTCTCACTTTCACTTTTCTTTTTGAAAAGTTTTAGATTCCCCTCTATATTTTTTGTTTTTAAACTTTATAAAAGCACACAATGGAATAAAATGACTCTCTAAAACTTTCGATTTGTCTCCCTGGCAGCGCTTTCTTTAAAGCCATTAAGCTAGGAATATAGTGCTCAAGTAATGGATCCACCCGGATCCCAAGGTATATCAAAGCCAATTTTAATTAACAATGATTTATAATTTAGTAGTGAGCACAAAGTAACATATATCATGCAACAACGAAGTCTAACTCTCTTCCTATGCATCGGCATGTCATAAAAGAACAATTAATGCACATTAAGTAAAGGCCAATACATAGCATAAGCAATTTCGTGCAATTTTATTGTGTGAAAAGTTAAATACTCAAAACTTTAGTACAGTTTATGTATACTCAAAACTTTTCACATCCTCGTAAAAGTTAATTGTTTATGTATTGCGCTTGTTTGTTTTTGTTAATGGGGGAGGGATACCAAAATTTTATTTAATACTCCATTTGATTCATATTAATTGTCGCAACTTTAGTACAGTTTGGAGGGAGCAGGAAATATTATAGAATGGTTACAACTAGAACAAACAGAAATAGAAAATTACACATAAGTCCTGGACTTTACAAGAAGAACCCTAAACAGAGATACTGAATTGCAATGTCCTCAACACCTTCTCGGATTCCGCCACTCCGTCGTTGGGGATAAAACCACTTGGAGTGACGAAATTGCCGTAGCAAGAATCCACAACTGCCGGGAAGACGCATCATTGCCCCCCTTTAGGCATCTTGATCGGGAGTAAAGAGGGTGGTCGCCCTTCGGCCAAAAAATTCACTGAAGCGGCGAAGACCACTCATTGATCGTCAAATACAAGCTTCAGCTAGCGGCGTAGCTCTGCTTCAAACTCTGGTGAGGATGAGCTCAAACCTAATCGACGACATCCAGTAGTCTATCTCGTCCCACCTTGAGCACCACCACCACGACGGTTGCACAAGGAAGAGAGAAAAGAAGATGGGATCCTAGATCAAGGACACAACACGACCCCCCATGACCACACCTCGGTGGGAGCTCTGGACAAGAACCTCCAATCCAGCCAAATCTCTAGCTTTGGCCACTCCTTGTAACATCCCAAAATTTTCCAAATTTTGAAATTTATTAATTATTACTCCATTTGTTCCATAATATAAGAGCGCTTTTTACACTATCAAAAACACTCTTGTATTATGGGACGGAGGGAGTACTAAGTTAATTTTTCTTGAGGTTTTAAAAACTTTTTGTGCACTTGTTGAAACTTTATTCCAATCTAGTTGAAACTTTCTAAGGAGGTGATAAACATGACTATCCAAATTATGAATTCCAAGATGGGAAGAAATTTTTCAAGTTCAAACTATGGTTTTGAGCAACTAAATTACTTTCCAAAAGAGAGGGGATAAAATGACCTTCGCAAAAGCAAAGAAAATTATTTAGCTAGACTTAGTTGTGTTTCTTTTGAGCCATTTGAATATTTTGCCAAATTTTTGGAATTACTTGTGTTCCCAGACTTGAGATTGGATTTATTTGAGGCCTTCCTGATATGTGCATTCAGCGGCAGGAGATATTCATGTCGACTACGAAGGCGTGTGTGACGACTTTGTCGATCTCAAGATGATGTGTCGACCCAGTCTCTCGGAGGTGCTTATAGGGGTAGGGTATGCGTGCATGCGTTCATAGGGGTGTATATGTATATGTACGAGCATATGCGTATGTACTGTGTTCAATCGAAATTAATAAAAAACTAAATAGTGAAATAAACAGACCAATCCAATGGGCCCCATCTATTAGATCCGACGTGGCCAATGCATCCGGACAGTCCTAAGTACGCCCACACATGGGCTAGGTTTGGGTACCGAACAACATCACAGACATATGAATCGAGTTTTGGGATCCGGTTGGACGACATTCTTTTGGTCCGGGCAGAATAGGGGTCCGACTGAAAATGCTTTTTTTTTACAAAAATGATCGAGATCTATTATCAATGTTCACCGAAAGTATAAATCACCTCAAACATAATAAAAATTATATCGATATTTCGAGACCACCGAACGACCACTACCGCCGTTAAAACGAGCCGCTCCCCTACGGGAGTCGGCTTGATCTTGTCGATAACAGCTGAAAAGTCTTCATGCACGTGCCCCTAAGGACTAGCACTCTGGAGCCGCGGTCGTCATCGTTGAACCCTTGAATAGATCTGAAACACCTGACATCAAATCTCGCCGCATGACGAGAAACCCTATCCTCACTGCTCGAAGGAGACGGCAGGAATCTACGCCGGAGCTCCGTCCACTACATCCAAATGAATGAATTCGAGGAGGATCGGAGCCCAGAAGACAAACTCGATGAAGAAGCACAGCCACATGTCCGGGCACCGCACCTGCGAGGACTAAAAAATCTTAATCTAAACTACTAACCGGAGTAGAGACACCGGATTCCCTTCTCCGCCACCGACCGTCGGAGTGGCAGGCAGAGGAGAGGCAAATCCATGGGCTCATCGGCGATGTGTGGTGGAGGAGCGTATCCTAGCCGTCAAGGGATAGGAGGGAGAAAGAGAAACCCTGACTAGAAATGCTCTTAACTCGTGTTTCAAATTTGTACCTTGAAATGGGCATCCACTTCTATAAACGGGGGCTAGAGCTCTACACAATTTTTCCGTCAAAGAAAAAAAAAGACGCCGATAACTGCCACACGTGTGGCATGTAGTAACACTGCCCACACGTTGCCACCCGAAAAAAAAATCTCGAAAAAACTGAAACTTGTCATTCAAACAAAAAGTTGCCATACTTCACAACTAAAGTTGTCATCCTCTTATACCTAAAATTGCCATCAAAAAACGTATGGAGGGAATTGCTTCGTGCCACCCGTATGGACGTTATCATTTGAGAAGAAAAAAAACTACACACAATGTGAGGAATGGAATAGTCAACCAGTGACTCACCTTTGTGATGCACCATGGCTGTCAATTAGGCGCGTGCTTACGTCACGTGGAGCTGCCTATAGAATCTCTCTCACACACACTCGGTATATATCACCGTCATTACCGGCGGTTCTTAAGACAAAGACTCAATCAAAGAAGCGAGTGGGTTCGACATGCGGAGGGACACAGCACAACGACTGATTCTATTGACCATGCAACCCCCCACCTCTCTTTCCGACTGTGTTTCAGCAAGAAGGCGACTCACATTCGCCTCAAAATGATTGGGCTTTTCTAAGTTTCAGCAGAGTGATATGCTAGCAGTAGCATGCTTCGGGATAAATATTCTTTTGATGAACTTTGCAGGAAGTGAAAATATATGTTTCGCGGGAAAGGAACTACTCCCTCCGTCCCATAATATAAGAACGTTTTTTACACTAATGTAATGTTAAAAATGTTCTTATATTTTGGGACAGAGGGAGTAAATCGCACAATGCTCTTCTAATACTCAATAATGCTAGACCTACCTAATCTTTCTAGGTAAACTTACGTTCTTTTCCTTTCTAAACTAATCAGTCCCCCTGATTTTTACGGTGTGAGCCTGGGCTTAAACTTTCTTCCAACCAAATTAGGCCAAGTCAGCTAGTAGAACGTAAGTTACATAAAATATTTACGTAGGTATACAAAGCCCCTTCTAATATTAGCAGGAGTTGTGGATTTCTCCACATGTTTTCAGAGTGACAAGCCAAACTGGGAACTAATGGTCTAAAATAGTTGTAGCAGTACTTAACTTTTGCTCGCATACTACATGCTTTTGACGAGTTCTGAACGGGAAGGGCGCAAACTGCATGCAGGCAGTCCATTCAGACAAATCATGTTGGAAAATGGATACCCGGAACCAACTACTGGCCGACCTTCTAGTCTGCCATGCATGCATGTCGAATGCCATGGACCTTTGTTGTTGCAACTTGCAAGGTAAGAGCATCTAGCGCCAGGCGCTTCAAACCCACCTCGTACGTCCGGGCAGACCGCACGGTCACGATTTTTTGACCCAGACAAACCTCTTAAACGGCCCTCAAATGCCCGGATTGACCGATGCCCCCATATCCGGCCCAAATATGGGGCGGATATGGGGCGCCCGACCACGTTGAACCCGGCCCCACATAAATTCCTTCACATCCACTCGCCGGATCAAACCCTAGCAACTTCACACCACTCCCCTCCACCCCCTCTGTCACCCAAGCTCGTCTTCGGCTCTTTCCGGTCGTCTCCGGCATGACGGGCAGAGGATCTGAGTCCTTCACCACCAGATCCGTTGACCCCGAGCTCATCCCACGCGGCCCCGAGGAGGAGATGGTTGTCCGGCTTGCGCTCCGCCGCGCCTGGGAGGACGGCCGTGCACGGCTGCGCTCGGACTTCGTCCGTCGGGAATCCATTGGGTCCGCCCAAATGACACATGGATCCGGTGAAGGAAATATGCCCTAGAGGCAATAATAAAGTTGTTATTTATATTTCCTTATATCATGATAAATGTTAATTATTCATGCTAGAATTGTATTAACCGGAAACTTAGTACATGTGTGAATACATAGACAAACAGAGTGTCACTAGTATGCCTCTACTTGACTAGCTCGTTGGATCAAAGATGGTTAAGTTTCTTAGCCATAGACATGAGTTGTCATTTGATTAACGGGATCACATCATTAGAGAATGATGTGATTGACTTGACCCATTCCGTTAGCTTAGCACTTGATCGTTTAGTATATTGCTATTGCTTTCTTCATGACTCTTACATGTTCCTATGACTATGAGATTATGCAACTCCCGAATACCGGAGGAACACTTTGTGTGCTACCAAACGTCACAACGTAACTGGCTGATTATAAAGGTGCTCTACAGGTGTCTCCGATGATACTTGTTGAGTTGGTATAGATCGAGATTAGGATTTGTCACTCCGATTGTCGGAGAGGTATCTCTGGGCCCTCTCGGTAATGCACATCACTATAAGCCTTGCAAGCAATGTGACTAATGAGTTAGTTACAGGATGATGCATTACGGAACGAGTAAAGAGACTTGCCGGTAACAAGATTGAACTAGGTATTGAGATACCGACGATCGAATCTCGGGCAAGTAACATACCGATGACAAAGGGAACAACGTATGTTGTTATGCGGTTTGACCGATAAAGATCTTCGTAGAATATGTGGGAGCCAATATGAACATCCAGGTTCCGCTATTGGTTATTGACCGGAGACGTGTCTCGGTCATGTCTACATAGTTCTCGAACCCGTAGGGTCCGCACGCTTAACGTTCGGTGACGATCGGTATTATGAGTTTATGTGTTTTGATGTACCAAAGGTATTTCGGAGTCCCGGATGTGATCACGGACATGACGAGGAGTCTCGAAATGGTCGAGACATAAAGATTGATATATTGGACGGCTATATTCGGACACCGGAAGTGTTCCAGGTGATTTCGGAAACCGGAGTGCCGGAGGGTTACCGGAACCCCCCAGGAGAACTAATGGGCCACATGGGCCTTAGTGGAGAGAGAGAGGGCCGGCCAGGGCAGGCCGCGCGCCCCCTCCCCCTCTGGTCCGAATTGGACTAGGGAAGGGGGGCGGCGCCCCCCTTTCCTTCTCCCTCTCCTTCCTTTCCCCCTCCTAGTAGGAGTAGGAAAGGGGAGTCCTACTCCTACTAGGAGGAGGACTCCTCCTCTCCTGGCGCGCCCCAAGGGCCGGCCGGTCTCCCCCTTGCTCCTTTATATACGGGGGCAGGGGGCACCCTAGAACACACAAGTTGATTGTTTCCAGCCGTGTGCGGTGCCCCCCTCCACCATAATCCACCTCGGTCATATCGTCCTAGTGCTTAGGCGAAGCCCTGCGCCGGTAGCTTCATCATCACCGTCATCACGCCGTCGTGCTGGCGAAGCTCTCCCTCGACACTCTGCTGGATCGTGAGTTCGTGGGACATCACTGAGCCGAACGTGTGCAGATCACAGAGGTGCCGTACTTTCGGTACTAGGATCAGTCGATCGTGAAGACGTACGACTACATCAACCGCGTTGTCATAACGCTTCCGCTTACGGTCTACGAGGGTACGTGGACAACACTCTCCCCTCTCGTTGCTATGCATCACCATGATCTTGCGTGTGCGTAGGAATTTTTTTGAAATTACTATGTTCCCCAACATCCGGCGCTAGGCCGGCGGTAGCTGCCTCGCTGGAGGCCGCGCGGTCTGTCCGGCGTCCAAACACACTGGGGGACGCGCAACCCCTCTGCTGGCGCGCCGACATTCGGGACGCACCATCGTCCCATGAGGCCATGGCCCGCCGTGCAAGGCACCGGGCGCGGGATGTGGCAGCGGCCCTCGTGACGCCGAACGTCGGCAAGGCGGAGTCACATTCTCCCGTATGGGGCATCAGTCTGGGCTATGCAAACGCATCGTGGTGGACATCGGCGGCTCGTCCCCGAACGGATTCGTCATCGATCTGACGTCCACCGGCACCCAATGGGTTTCAGCCTCCGACGAGGAAGAGTAGGGCATGGGAGACGGCAGTGCATTGGGTCCCGTGAGCCGGCTCATGTCTCATGCCCTACTCTACCTTGCCGGCGATCGGACCAACATTCCAGGAGCGCAGCCGGCCACCGGACATGGCCAGGGCAGAGCCCGGCGAGCGGGAACCGGCATCGAGCGAGTTCCGTTTAGATTAGGTTTCATGTTGCATGTAATAATATGGATTTAAGGTTTCTAATTTGAGATATCCGGATGTGAAATGTATTTTTTAAGACATGCACGATCACTGTCCGCGAACGCGCCCGGACGTCTGCGGACGTTTGAGCGGTCGGATTTACTAAGTCCGGCTGTAGATGCTGAAGTTTGATTGTCCACCGTGCGTGTTAGAGCAGAAATGCCAGATGCTAGGTGAAGTTTCTTTTTTTTGAGGGAGCTAGGCGAAGATTTAAAAGTCGGTACATTTCCACCGCAAAGAAGAAGAAAAAAATAGCGTATAAAACGATCCACGTCATGAGGCGCGTAAGCGCGCGCAAAGCTTAATTTGACACACCTCGCACCAGTCAGTTGGCGCTGGAGCGCCGTCACGCCACCCGAACCGGTCCAGCTCGAGCGGGTGGCCGCGCACATGCTCCCTAGCTCGCTCGATTGGTCGTGGCTGCGCATGAGGCGCCTACGCCACCTGCAGGCCGCTTCGCTCTTTTTTTTCGTGTACCAATTGAGAGCTTTATTCAATGAAAGAGCTTCTAGCATCATCAGCCATAAGACTGGTGAGTAGGAAAGAGGGTCTAGATCCAGTCCAACTTTCGGTGACCAACAATGTGCATGCATGTTTAGCACAAAGGTGAGCCGGTACATTGGCTGATCTGCTTACATGTTGAATAACAAAAGAAGAAAAAGAGGAAGCTAGCTCTCCAATTTCTAAAAGTAAAGGTGCCACAACAGAAAGGCTATTGTGCGAGTGTTCCAGAGATTAACAATCTTCAGGCAGTCTGTTTCCATGATCACATGGAAGAAGCCACGTAGATTAGCAAAGATAACTCCATCACGCAGTGCCAGAGTCTCCCCTATGAACGGATCCGATATCCCCGGATGGGGTTTGCTCCAAGCACCCAACAAGGCATTTGTGGATCGGGCTACACCTCCCGCGCCCACCTTATTGGAGTCCACATTCACAGCTGCATCTGTGTTTATCTTAACGATCCCCAACTCTGGAGGTATCCACCCATAACCCGGGAGTATCGAAGCATGTGAGTATGGCATATCAAGCAAAGCCAAATCCTCCCGAATTCTCTTAACCGAAATAAAAGGGTCAAGCTGGTCATCATCATGAGTAACTCTATTCCGCGAGTGCCATATGGACCACATTACGGAGATCATTTGAGCCCTTTGAACATTAGAGAACCTCCCATCACATATGATGTCACGGGACCATGTATCCGGGTGCAAGCATGGCCTTCGAAGATCAAACATTGCAAAAGCTTTTTCCCAGAACAACTGGGCATGGGAGCAATGCACTAAGGCGTGAATTACATCCTCATCCATCGCATTACAGACATTACATCCGCTGATTACCTTTATATGACGATGCCTCAAGGTACTTTCATCTAGAAGAATTCCAGGAACCACTCTCCACCAGAAAACACGAACCTTCGGCAAGACCTTGAGCTTCCATAGTGACTTCCACATCTGTTCTTCTGTCTGTGAGGATCCGGTAGCCGTCCCTTCCCCTAGAGCTGCAAGCTCCTTCTGGGTCACAAGAGCACGGTACGCCGATTTTACAGAATAGATGCCACTCCTTTCATGAGCCCAAGCAAGAAAATCATCACCACCCCCCATCCTTAGCAGGATATTTAGTATAGCGTCGGCATCGGGGGCTGTAAACACGTCCCTAATCAATTCTCGGCGCCAAGTCCAGTTCTCTGGGTCGATGAGCTGATCAATTGTCTCAAGGGTAGTTGAAGGAAATATGCCCTAGAGGCAATAATAAAGTTATTATTTATTTCCTTATATCATGATAAATGTTTATTATTCATGTTAGAATTGTATTAACCGGAAACATAATACATGTGTGAATACATAGACAAACAGAGTGTCACTAGTATGCCTCTACTTGACTAGCTCGTTGATCAAAGATGGTTATGTTTCCCAGCCATAGACATGAGTTGTCATTTGATTAACGGGATCACATCATTAGGAGAATGATGTGATTGGCTTGACCCATTCCGTTAGCTTAGCACTCGATCGTTTAGTATGTTGCTATTGCTTTCTTCATGACTTATACATGTTCCTATGACTATGAGATTATGCAACTCCCGTTTACCGGAGGAACACTTTGTGTGCTACCAAACGTCACAACGTAACTGGGTGATTATAAAGGTGCTCTACAGGTGTCTCCGAAGGTACTTGTTGGGTTGGCGTATTTCGAGATTAGGATTTGTCACTCCGATTGTCGGAGAGGTATCTCTGGGCCCTCTCGGTAATGCACATCACTTAAGCCTTGCAAGCATTGCAACTAATGAGTTTGTTGCGGGATGATGTATTACGGAACGAGTAAAGAGACTTGCCGGTAACGAGATTGAACTAGGTATTGAGATACCGACGATCGAATCTCGGGCAAGTAACATACCGATGACAAAGGGAACAACGTATGTTGTTATGCGGTCTGACCGATAAAGATCTTCGTAGAATATGTGGGAGCCAATATGAGCATCCAGGTTCCGCTATTGGTTATTGACCGGAGACGTGTCTCGGTCATGTCTACATAGTTCTCGAACCCGTAGGGTCCGCACGCTTAAAGTTTCGATGACAGTTATATTATGAGTTTATATGTTTTGATGTACCGAAGGTTGTTCGGAGTCCCGGATGTGATCACGGACATGACGAGGAGTCTCGAAATGGTCGAGACATGAATATTGATATATTGGAAGCCTATGTTTGGATATCAGAAGTGTTCCGGGTGAAATCGGAATTTTACCGGAGTACCGGGAGGTTACCGGAACCCCCGGGGGCTTAATGGGCCATAGTGGGCCTTAGTGGAAGAGAGGAGAGGCGGCCAGGGCAGGGCCGCGCGCCCCTCCCCCTAGTCCGAATAGGACAAGGAGAGGGGGGCGGCGCCCCCCCTTTCCTTCCTCTCTCCCTCCTCTTTCCCCCTCCACTCCTAGTCCAACAAGGAAAAGGGGGGGAGTCCTACTCCCGGTGGGACTAGGACTCCTCATGGCACGCCCCTCCTGGCCGGACGCACCTCTCCCCCTTGCTCCTTTATATACGGGGGCAGGGGGCACCCTAGAGACACAACAATTGATCGTTTGATCTTTTAGCCGTGTGCGGTGCCCCCCTCCACCATAGTCCACCTCGATAATACTGTAGCGGTGCTTAGGTGAAGCCCTGCGTCAGTAGAACATCATCATCGTTACCACGCCGTCGTGCTGACGAAACTCTCCCTCAACACTCGGCTGGATCGGAGTTCGAGGGACGTCATCGGGTCGAACGTGTGCTGAACTCGGAGGTGCCGTGCGTTCGGTACTTGATCGGTCGGATCGTGAAGACGTACGACTACATCAACCGCGTTGTGCTAACACTTCCGCTTTGGTCTACGAGGGTACGTGGACAACACTCTCCCCTCTCGTTGCTATGCATCACCATGATCTTGCGTGTGC
Organism: Triticum aestivum; assembly: GCF_018294505.1. Lineage (NCBI taxonomy): Eukaryota > Viridiplantae > Streptophyta > Magnoliopsida > Poales > Poaceae > Triticum > Triticum aestivum. The sequence continues at coordinate 463,958,510 of NC_057808.1, forward strand.
GTAGGATTTTTTTTGAAATTACTACGTTCCCTAACAGTGGCATCCGAGCCAGGTTTTTATGCGGTGATGTTATATGCACGAGTAGAACACAAGTGAGTTGTGGGCGATATAAGTCATACTGCTTACCAGCATGTCATACTTTGGTTCGGCGGTATTGTTGGATGAAGCGGCCCGAACCGACATTACGCGTACGCTTACGCGAGACTGGTTCTTCCGACGTGCTTTGCACAGAGGTGGCTGGCGGGTGTCAGTTTCTCCAACTTTAGTTGAACCGAGTGTGGCTACGCCCGGTCCTTGCGAAGGTTAAAACAACACCAACTTGACAAACTATCGTTGTGGTTTTGATGCGTAGGTGAGAACGGTTCTTGCTAAGCCCGTAGCAGCCACGTAAAACTTGCAACAACAAAGTAGAGGACGTCTAACTTGTTTTTGCAGGGCATGTTGTGATGTGATATGGTCAAGACATGATGCTAAATTTTATTGTATGAGATGATCATGTTTTGTAACCGAGTTATCGGCAACTGGCAGGAGCCATATGGTTGTCGCTTTATTGTATGCAATGCAATCGCCCTGTAATGCTTTACTTTATCACTAAGCGGTAGCGATAGTCGTAGAAGCATAAGATTGGCGAGACGACAACGATGCTACGATGGAGATCAAGGTGTCGCGCCGGTGACGATGGTGATCATGACGGTGCTTCGGAGATGGAGATCACAAGCACAAGATGATGATGGCCATATCATATCACTTATATTGATTGCATGTGATGTTTATCTTTTATGCATCTTATCTTGCTTTGATTGACGGTAGCATTATAAGATGATCCCTCACTAAATTATCAAAGTATAAGTGTTCTCCCTGAGTATGCACCGTTGCGAAAGTTCTTCGTGCTGAGACACCACGTGATGATCGGGTGTGATAGGCTCTACGTTCAAATACAACGGGTGCAAAACAGTTGCACACGCGGAATACTCAGGTTAAGCTTGACGAGCCTAGCATATAACAGATATGGCCTCGGAACACGGAGACCGAAAGGTCGAGCGTGAATCATATAGTAGATATGATCAACATAGTGATGTTCACCGTTGAAACTACTCCATCTCACGTGATGATCGGACATGGTTTAGTTGATATGGATCACGTGATCACTTAGAGGATTAGAGGGATGTCTATCTAAGTGGGAGTTCTTAAGTAATATGATTAATTGAACTTAAATTTATCATGAACTTAGTACCTGATAGTATCTTGCTTGTCTATGTTGATTGTAGATAGATGGCCCGTGCTGTTGTTCCGTTGAATTTTAATGCGTTCCTTGAGAAAGCAAAGTTGAAAGATGATGGTAGCAATTACACGGACTGGGTCCGTAACTTGAGGATTATCCTCATTGCTGCACAGAAGAATTACGTCCTGGAAGCACCGCTGGGTGCCAGACCTGCTGCAGGAGCAACACCAGATGTTATGAACGTCTGGCAGAGCAAAGCTGATGACTACTCGATAGTTCAGTGTGCCATGCTTTACGGCTTAGAACCGGGTCTTCAACGACGTTTTGAACGTCATGGAGCATATGAGATGTTCCAGGAGTTGAAGTTAATATTTCAAGCAAATGCCCGGATTGAGAGATATGAAGTCTCCAATAAGTTCTACAGCTGCAAGATGGAAGAGAATAGTTCTGTCAGTGAGCATATACTCAAAATGTCTGGGTATAACAATCACTTGATTCAACTGGGAGTTAATCTTCCGGATGATAGCGTCATTGACAGAATTCTTCAATCACTGCCACCAAGCTACAAGAGCTTCGTGATGAACTATAACATGCAAGGGATGGATAAGACGATTCCCGAGCTCTTCGCAATGCTAAAGGCTGCGGAGGTAGAAATCAAAAAGGAGCATCAAGTGTTGATGGTCAATAAGACCACCAGTTTCAAGAAAAAGGGCAAAGGGAAGAAGAAGGGGAACTTCAAGAAGAACAGCAAGCAAGTTGCTGTTCAGGAGAAGAAACCCAAGTCTGGACCTAAGCCTGAGACTGAGTGCTTCTACTGCAAGCAGACTGGTCACTGGAAGCGGAACTGCCCCAAGTATTTGGCGGATAAGAAGGATGGCAAGGTGAACAAAGGTATATGTGATATACATGTTATTGATGTGTACCTTACTAATGCTCGCAGTAGCACCTGGGTATTTGATACTGGTTCTGTTGCTAATATTTGCAACTCGAAGCAGGGGCTACGGATTAAGCGAAGATTGGCTAAGGACGAGGTGACGATGCGCGTGGGAAATGGTTCCAAAGTCGATGTGATCGCGGTCGGCACGCTACCTCTACATCTACCTTCGGGATTAGTTTTAGACCTAAATAATTGTTATTTGGTGCCAGCGTTAAGCATGAACATTATATCTGGATCTTGTTTGATGCGAGACGGTTATTCATTTAAATCAGAGAATAATGGTTGTTCTATTTATATGAGTAATATCTTTTATGGTCATGCACCCTTGAAGAGTGGTCTATTTTTGTTGAATCTCGATAGTGGTGATACACATATTCATAGTATTGAAGCCAAAAGATGCAGAGTTGATAATGATAGTGCAACTTATTTGTGGCACTGCCGTTTAGGTCATATCGGTGTAAAGCGCATGAAGAAACTCCATACTGATGGACTTTTGGAACCACTTGATTATGAATCACTTGGTACTTGCGAACCGTGCCTCATGGGCAAGATGACTAAAACGCCGTTCTCCGGAACTATGGAGAGAGCAACAGATTTGTTGGAAATCATACATACAGATGTATGTGGTCCGATGAATGTTGAGGCTCGTGGCGGATATCGTTATTTTCTCACCTTCACAGATGATTTAAGCAGATATGGGTATATCTACTTAATGAAACATAAGTCTGAAACATTTGAAAAGTTCAAAGAATTTCAGAGTGAAGTTGAAAATCATCGTAACAAGAAAATAAAGTTTCTACGATCTGATCGTGGAGGAGAATATTTGAGTTATGAGTTTGGTCTTCATTTGAAACAATGCGGAATAGTTTCGCAACTCACGCCACCCGGAACACCACAGCGTAATGGTGTGTCCGAACGTCGTAATCGTACTTTACTAGATATGGTGCGATCTATGATGTCTCTTACTGATTTACCGCTATCGTTTTGGGGTTATGCTTTAGAGACGGCCGCATTCACGTTAAATAGGGCACCATCAAAATCCGTTGAGACGACGCCTTATGAACTGTGGTTTGGCAAGAAACCAAAGTTGTCGTTTCTTAAAGTTTGGGGCTGCGATGCTTATGTGAAAAAGCTTCAACCTGATAAGCTCGAACCCAAATCGGAGAAATGTGTCTTCATAGGATACCCAAAGGAGACTGTTGGGTACACCTTCTATCACAGATCCGAAGGCAAGACTTTTGTTGCTAAATTCGGAATTTTTCTGGAGAAGGAGTTTCTCTCGAAAGAAGTGAGTGGGAGGAAAGTAGAACTTGATGAGGTAATTGTACCTGCTCCCTTATTGGAAAGTAGTTCATCGCAGAAACCAGTTTCTGCGACGCCTATACCAATTAGTGAGGAAGTTAATGATGATGATCATGGAACTTCAGATCAAGTTATTACTGAACCTCGTAGGTCAACCAGAGTAAGATCCGCACCAGAGTGGTACGGTAATCCTGTTCTGGAGGTTATGTTACTAGACCATGACGAACCTACGAACTATGAAGAAGCGATGGTGAGCCCAGATTCCGCAAAATGGCTTGAAGCCATGAAATCTGAGATGGGATCCATGTATGAGAACAAAGTGTGGACTTTGGTTGACTTGCCCGATGATCGGCAAGCAATTGAGAATAAATGGATCTTCAAGAAGAAGACTGACGCTGACGGTAATGTTACTGTCTATAAAGCTCGACTTGTTGCAAAAGGTTTTCGACAAGTTCAAGGGATTGACTACGATGAGACCTTCTCACCCGTAGCGATGCTTAAGTCTGTCCGAATCATGTTAGCAATTGCCGCATTTTATGATTATGAAATTTGGCAAATGGATGTCAAAACTGCATTCCTGAATGGATTTCTGGAAGAAGAGTTGTATATGATGCAACCGGAAGGTTTTGTCGATCCAAAGGGAGCTAACAAAGTGTGCAAGCTCCAGCGATCCATTTATGGACTGGTGCAAGCCTCTCGGAGTTGGAATAAACGCTTTGATAGTGTGATCAAAGCATTTGGTTTTGTACAGACTTTTGGAGAAGCCTGTATTTACAAGAAAGTGAGTGGGAGCTCTGTAGCATTTCTGATATTATATGTGGATGACATATTGCTGATTGGAAATGATATAGAATTTCTGGATAGCATAAAGGGATACTTGAATAAGAGTTTTTCAATGAAAGACCTCGGTGAAGCTGCGTATATATTGGGCATCAAGATCTATAGAGATAGATCAAGACGCTTAATTGGACTTTCACAAAGCACATACCTTGACAAAGTTTTGAAGAAGTTCAAAATGGATCAAGCAAAGAAAGGGTTCTTGCCTGTGTTACAAGGTGTGAAGTTGAGTAAGACTCAATGCCCGACCACTGCAGAAGATAGAGAGAAGATGAAAGATGTTCCCTATGCTTCAGCCATAGGCTCTATCATGTATGCAATGCTGTGTACCAGACCTGATGTGTGCCTTGCTATAAGTCTAGCAGGGAGGTACCAAAGTAATCCAGGAGTGGATCACTGGACAGCGGTCAAGAACATCCTGAAATACCTGAAAAGGACTAAGGATATGTTTCTCGTTTATGGAGGTGACAAAGAGCTCATCGTAAATGGTTACGTTGATGCAAGCTTTGACACTGATCCGGACGATTCTAAATCGCAAACCGGATACGTGTTTACATTGAACGGTGGAGCTGTCAGTTGGTGCAGTTCTAAACAAAGCGTCGTGGCGGGATCTACGTGTGAAGCGGAATACATAGCTGCTTCGGAAGCAGCAAATGAAGGAGTCTGGATGAAGGAGTTCATATCCGATCTAGGTGTCATACCTAGTGCATCGGGTCCAATGAAAATCTTTTGTGACAATACTGGTGCAATTGCCTTGGCGAAGGAATCCAGATTTCACAAGAGAACCAAGCACATCAAGAGACGCTTCAATTCCATCCGGGATTTAGTCCAGGTGGGAGACATAGAAATTTGCAAGATACATACGGATCTGAATGTTGCAGACCCGTTGACTAAGCCTCTTCCACGAGCAAAACATGATCAGCACCAAGGCTCCATGGGTGTTAGAATCATTACTGTGTAATCTAGATTATTGACTCTAGTGCAAGTGGGAGACTGAAGGAAATATGCCCTAGAGGCAATAATAAAGTTATTATTTATTTCCTTATATCATGATAAATGTTTATTATTCATGCTAGAATTGTATTAACCGGAAACATAATACATGTGTGAATACATAGACAAACAGAGTGTCACTAGTATGCCTCTACTTGACTAGCTCGTTGATCAAAGATGGTTATGTTTCCTAGCCATAGACATGAGTTGTCATTTGATTAACGGGATCACATCATTAGGAGAATGATGTGATTGACTTGACCCATTCCGTTAGCTTAGCACTCGATCGTTTAGTATGTTGCTATTGCTTTCTTCATGACTTATACATGTTCCTATGACTATGAGATTATGCAACTCCCGTTTACCGGAGGAACACTTTGTGTGCTACCAAACGTCACAACGTAACTGGGTGATTATAAAGGTGCTCTACAGGTGTCTCCGAAGGTACTTGTTGGGTTGGCGTATTTCGAGATTAGGATTTGTCACTCCGATTGTCGGAGAGGTATCTCTGGGCCCTCTCGGTAATGCACATCACTTAAGCCTTGCAAGCATTGCAACTAATGAGTTAGTTGCGGGATGATGTATTAAGGAACGAGTAAAGAGACTTGCCGGTAACGAGATTGAACTAGGTATTGAGATACCGACGATCGAATCTCGGGCAAGTAACATACCGATGACAAAGGGAACAACGTATGTTGTTATGCGGTCTGACCGATAAAGATCTTCGTAGAATATGTGGGAGCCAATATGAGCATCCAGGTTCCGCTATTGGTTATTGACCGGAGACGTGTCTCGGTCATGTCTACATAGTTCTCGAACCCGTAGGGTCCGCACGCTTAAAGTTTCGATGACAGTTATATTATGAGTTTATGAGTTTTGATGTACCGAAGGTTGTTCGGAGTCCCGGATGTGATCACGGACATGATGAGGAGTCTCGAAATGGTCGAGACATGAAGATTGATATATTGGAAGCCTATATTTGGATATCGGAAGTGTTCCGGGTGAAATCGGGATTTTACCGGAAGTACCGGAGGGTTACCGGAACCCCCCGGGGGCTTAATGGGCCATAGTGGGCCTTAGTGGAGAAGAGGAGGGCGGCCAGGGCAGGCCGTGCGCCCCCTCCCCCTCTAGTCCGAATTGGACAAGGAGAGGGGGGCGGCGCCCCCCCCTTTCCTTCCTCTCTCCCTCCTCTTTCCCCCTCCACTCCTAGTCCAACAAGGAAAAGGGGGGAGTCCTACTCCCGGTGGGAGTAGGACTCCTCCTGGCGCGCCCCTCCTGGCCGGCCGCACCTCTCCCCCTTGCTCCTTTATATACGGGGGCAGGGGGCACCCTAGAGACACAACAATTGATCGTTTGATCTTTTAGCCGTGTGCGGTGCCCCCTCCACCATAGTCCACCTCGATAATACTGTAGCGGTGCTTAGGCGAAGCCCTGCGTCGGTAGAACATCATCATCGTCACCACGCCGTCGTGCTGACGAAACTCTCCCTCAACACTCGGCTGGATCGGAGTTCGAGGGACGTCATCGGGCTGAACGTGTGCTGAACTCGGAGGTGTCGTGCGTTCAGTACTTGATCGGTCGGATCGTGAAGACGTACGACTACATCAACCGCGTTGTGCTAACGCTTCCGCTTTCGGTCTACGAGGGTACGTGGAAAGCACTCTCCCCTCTCGTTGCTATGCATCACCATGATCTTGCGTGTGCGTAGGAATTTTTTTGAAATTACTACGTTCCCTAACAGTGTCCCCCCCGGTACAACCATGGGCGACAGAGTAGCAAGACCTGGAATCCATCTATCATGCCAAAATGAAATTGTGGAGCTGTCTCCTACCCTCTTGATCAAGGCGGGGCTCGCCTTACCAGCCACTATCGCTCGCCATATGGCAGAGGAAGTCTTTGGCACCGTGGCCTCCATGAAATCACTGTCAGGACAATACCGGCCCTTCATTACCCGAGCACAAAGCGACTCTGGCTTAGTAATAAACCTCCAACCGTGTTTACCGAGCAGCGACAAATTGAAAAGCTTCAAGTCACGAAAGCCCATTCCACCACGAGCTTTCGGAGTAGCAAGTTTCTCCCACGCCACCCAATGAAGAGATCGACGATCCAGGGAGCCACTCCACCAGAACTTTGCCATGCTGGTCGTCAGACTTTTGCATACCTTTTTTGTTAAAAGGAAGCAACTCATACTAAACATTGGGATTGCTTGAATAACCGACTTGATAAATGATTCTCTCCCAGCACAGGCAAGGAGTCTCTCAGCCCATCCATTCATTTTTACTCCGAGATCTCTCACCAATGTGGTCAAAAGTACCACTCGTGATCCTCCCTACGGCAGTTGGGAGACCAAGATACCGCTCGCTGAACGCCTCCACTTGAATGCCCAACAAAATTTTCAGTTCATGCCTTCTATCCATTGGAGTGTTTGGCAAGAAGAACACTGCACTTTTCTCTCTATTGACAGCCTGGCCGGAGCATGAAGCATATATCATCAAAATTTCATTCAGCCGAACCACGCTCTCCTGTGTTGAACTAATGAAGATAAGACTGTCATCGGCAAATAATAAGTGGCTCACCCATGGTGCCCGAAAGGATACACGGATACCTCTGCCTATAAAAGGTGATCCATATGAATTCAACAATGATGTAAGGCCTTCTGCACACAAAAGGAAGAGAAAAGGTGATACAGGATCTCCTTGACGCAAACCGCAAGAAGGTGTAAAGAAAGGCAGTAGTTCCCCGTTTACTCTCACTGTGAAACGGACCGAAGAGACACACTTCATTATTAAGTTCACAAAATTGCCACTGAACCCAAGCTTAGTCATGATAGCCTGCAGGTAATGCCATTCTACTCGATCATAGGCCTTCATCATGTCTAACTTGACAGCACAAGAATAATTCTTCCCCTTCTTTCTCCTTCTCATCGTGTGGACGCTCTCAAAGGCCACCACGATATTATCAGTAATCAACCTGCCAGGGACGAAAGCACTTTGCTCCTCGCCGACCACAATATCCATTAGCTCTTTCAAGCGATTAGTGATCATCTTAGCCCCAATCTTATAGGGAACCGGACACAAAGATATGGGTCAGTACTGAGCAATGCATTGAGGGTTACGTACCTTTGGTATGAGTGTTATCGAGGTATCATTAAAACCCGCAGGTAGCTCACCCCCATTAAGAAAACCCAAAATTGCGGGTACTAGATCTCCTTGAATAATATTCCAATGTCTTTGGAAAAAACCAGCAGTAAAACCATCTACCCCCGGAGCCTTCGAGGGAGACATCTGGAAAAGGGCAGCACGGACCTCCTCCGGTTCATAGGGTTTATCCAACAACATATTCATATCCTCGGTAACACACTCGGGAACATACTGCAGCAGCTCATTCATATCATTATAACCTTGAGAGGTATATAGGTTTTGATAGAACGACTGAACTTCCGCCATATCTTCGGCTTCAGAAGCACAACTCAGCCAACTCTATTCAAGCGTTTCCGCTGTGCCGCTTGTGCATGATAGTAAGTTGTGTTGCGATCACCTTTCCGCAGCCACGACACTCTGGAACGCTGCCTCATCCACACCTCCTCTTGCCTCAGAGCTTCACGAAGTTTCAGCACTGTGGCTTTCTCCTCGTCCGACGGGCCTCTCCCGACAGATTGTTTCCTCAAAATGTCGAGCTTGGACTGTAATTTTTTCACCTTCTTAGCAAGGCAACCAAACTCCTTAGCACCCCACACTCCTAGCTCACTCTGGAGCTTATGTAACGTGTCCTGTATGCCTGCAAGGCCCTGCCCAGCATGATTCTTCTCCATGCCTCAGCAACAAAGTTGTCATACTCTGCATGGGACTGGCATACATCCTCATACCGAAATAGTTTTGGTCTCCGCGATGATTGAGCGAATTGCGTTTCAACCAAAACAAAGCAGTGATTTGATTCCACCGTACTGATATGACGTACACGCACCAAATCAAATCTCTGAAGGAAAGCTTCATTCGCTACACCTCTATCAAGGCGGGCTTTAACATTCATAGCCCCCCCCTTGTTTATTATCCCATGTAAATGGTACCCCTGAGAACCCTAGGTCCTGCAAGGAGCAATCTTCCAAAGCTTCCCGAAAAGCTAGCATTTGCATCTCCGAACGTGTAGCCTTGCTATACTGTTCTGAACCGTACATAGTCTCATTAAAATCTCCGAGACACATCCAAGCATGGTGCGGCATGGCATGCAACATTCTCAAGCATCGCCAACTATGGTGACGATCTTCAGACCTTGGGGCTCCATAAAACCCCGTAAACCTCCACTCCGGAGTAGACAAGTCAGTTGCCCGGACCATAACGTCAATATGTCCAGAACTATAACTCTTTAACTCAACTTTAACATCACGTGACCAAAATAGGCCAATTCCTCCACTCAAACCCGCACTATCCACCGCAAAACATCCCGCAAAACCAAACTGTGTTGCAGAATCTCCACCCTCTTCGCTCTGAACTTTGTCTCTGAAACAAAGAGCAAAGCAGGCCCTTCTTGATTCGTCAATTTACGAAGCTCTCGAACTGCCTCGGGGTTCCCAAGCCCCCGGCAGTTCCAACTCAAGCATTTCATGGCTCCTGGCAGGGCTGACTTGCAGCCGCTGCCGAATTTTCAGATGATGGGGGGGTGGGCTTCTTCTTCTTCGGATCAGGTTCCACGAGTCTAGCATCTTTCCCCCCGTCTCCCTCCATACCAGCCGAACCATCTGCTTTCTGAGCTGTAAACACCACCATATCAGTAGGGTTGCCCCCTGCATTTGTCATATTTCCCGTACTTGGCAGCGCTAGAGTTTCAACCCTACGATAAACTTTCTCATTCTGAGGGCCACCCTTTCTTTTTTGTAAGGCTCTCTTCTTTGGGAGTTGACCTCCTCATTCACACCTGATTTGCTATTCGATGAGGCTGCGTCTTTCTTACTGTTTGCAGAATTTTGTGGCTCCTTTGACGAACCATCACTCGAAGCAGCAACCTTCCTGTCCTCGGGCGCACGCAAGCTGGTATTGAAAGGCATATCCCCCTTCTCATCGCGAATTCCCGGAGTAGGACAAAACATATCAGAGTGGCCAAGACGACCACACGAGAAACAGAAGTTCGGAACGTACTCATACTGAATGTCATACCAGTCCCGCGACTTCCTCTTCGCTGAATCAATCAGAATCCAACGGCGTAAGGGTTTATGCACATCAATCGTAACCCTTGCTCTCAGGAATCCCCCCACGGGATCAAAGTGGACAGACGTCGCATTGACATCTATCTGTTTAGCGATTTGTTTTCCGCAATTTTCAGTTTGCAAGTTGAAAGGCAGGTTTCAAACCCTAGCCCACAACTGAAGTTTATCAAACTTTAACTCCGACGGCCTCATGCAATCATCAAAATCAGCCAGAATTATGGCATGCCGACTAACATGCCACGGCGATCCTTCCCGCACTCGATCGCGATCACGATGATTCTCAAAATCAGCCACGAAGGTATTCTCACCCACTGGCGGCAAAAAAAGACCCCTAGGGTTTCCCCACGCCGGCCTCGGTGCGTTCGCCATGGTTTGGATGTGAAAGATCCTTCGATGCAGAACCTTGCCAGCAATTGACCACTTCTGCGGAACTCCTTCATCAAGATCATCAACCACCAAGGGGGTGGCTTCTTCCTCCGTGAGATCCAGCTTACCCATGGCCTCCTCATCCGTGCTCTCGCCGTCCTCGGGGATTGCGGCCCCCGCGAACTTCCACTTGGATCCGAAGACGACGCCATCTCCAGACCAAAGATTGATGCGCCCCGTCGACGAGATGTCAGCGAGCGCCGCCTTTCCACCGAAACCCTAATCGCCTATCGGGAGGCTCCTAGTTTTCCGGGGCAACCTTGCAGACCGCTTCGCTCGCTTCATCATCCTTAATCCGTAGTTCCGTATACCTTGACGCGATACATCATCCCCTATCCGTAGTTCCGTATACCTTGACGCGAGACGAACCGCCCAAGATTTTTTTTTCGAGGATACGCCAAAGACGTACCTTAGGTTTATAGAAGAAAGAAAAATATGTACAAGAGATTACAATTGCGCTGGTTGATGGTCACAAGCGGACCCTAACCAAGCCTCCACTCCACTAACCGACCAGGCTTATGAGAGGCTTGACTTTGCTGCGGCAGGAACGTATTATACGAGGCGTGCGACGTACGAAATGCATATACATACGTAGGCATGCAACTGGCTAGAGCTCTCCTGGAGCTGCCTGCCTTTTCTTTTCCTGACGTCGACGGCCTATCCATCCATCGACCATATCATGCGCCACCGGCCAATAAACTACCGACCGCTCGTTTGCAGTTTGTACCAAAGACGTATAGCGGTACAGGTGCATGAACACGCATGATGCACCGGCTTGTTCGGTTTCGTGGCCACCGATGCACAATTAAGGGTCTTCCGACCGTTCGCGCCGCCGACCGGCGTAACTTCTTGCCGGGAGCGGCCGAGCATGGCACGAGCGCCGCGCCGCGCCGCGGTCGGGGGAGCCGGACAGGCACGGGCCGTGCGTGCACGCACGTCACATATGCATCGGAGGACGAGGGGTAGCTACTGGATTCTTTGTTAGATCGACTATTGTCGACGACGAAGATTCCCTCATCCTTCGTCGCCGGGAAAAGGAACAAAAAAATATATTTTCATATATAATATATATCCATGCTGTATGTAGTATATATACTAGTAATTGCCACGCATGGCCGGACCACGTAGGCACGATGGCTTCAGGCGACGACGGATGAGTTCAAGAGACGTCTCTCTGGCCAAGTCATGGCGTGACCCGGTGCACGCATGCGCATGCGCGGACGACCTGGACCCGGACCCGGGCCGTGTCAAAACAAAAACAAAACCGAGCGTGGAGATTAACGTTCCGGCCACTATAAAAGTACTATCCATTGGCTCGCCGTCGCGATCGGTCTTGCGTGCGTCCACGATATTCCTGGGCGCTCCACTGCGCGGACGAACCTGCGCCGATCGACCAGGTGATCACCGTGGGTTCACACGGTTCCAAATCACGGCTCAAAAGTGAGCACTACGAGCCGATCAAAAGTTCAAAACGGAGCGCACGGTTCGTAGCTCGTCAGTGCCACGTTTGCCCAACAGAAACTGAAAGGGTAAATGGGAGTTTGCCAGTGTGGTCTTATTCTTTTGGGTATGTTTAATCGGGACTTTCTCCCAGACGGTGGTGTAGGAGTAGCTTCTTCGCCACTGCAAATTATTGCCACCACGTGCGCGCCGAGGCGACGCACTGATACTACCGACTAGTAGTACGTCGTACGTTCTCCACTGTGCTAGGTCTTGGACGCCCATGACCGTCCACTGGCTCGACCGATCGCCGGCGACGCACACACGTAAATCATGGCGTTTTAGTAGATCCAGATTTGCCTGGAAAAAGGCCGCGTTAATTGACGCAGGGAAATGGTTAAACAGTGCTATAGAATTCACAAACTCGGAATTATTACTCGTATGCTTAAATATGCTGAAAAATAGTGAGATAATTTGGTCAACTGAAAAAAGGCTCACGTAACAGCGAGCATGTGAACGACATTATAATAATCACCAGTGGGCGAGTGTTTTTTTTTTTGCGGGGGCACCAGTGGGCGAGGTAGACGGGCTCCAGTGATCCAATCCAGCCTCTCTGCGACCCTGCCGCCGGAGACCACCGCCGTCCAGGAGTAATTAACAAGCCAAGCTAAGCCGCAATGCTACTAGTCTCCTAGCCTAATTTGAATTACTACCACCGATCAGCGACGCCGTCAGGCCACGGCAGCGACCGCTGGGCAGTAAGCCTTTGTCTCCACGCCTGCGACGTCACCCGCTCCGTCCATCCATCCGGTGCTTCGGACAGAACAGCGTCGCCGGCCAGCGCGGTGCTCGCCGCGTGTGCCTCGCGACTCGCGCGAGGAGCGTCGCGGCGGATAAGATTTGGTGGGGGCCGAGAGGGTGCGGTGCGGGGCCCGCCTGGAGAGAGAGGCCCGCACGTCTGCCATCGAGCCGCCACGTGGAGCGGGTCGTCCGGCGCGGCACAGGACGGGACGGCCGTTTGCTGTTGCCGGAAAGCCTCTTTCTAATCATGGTTTTGTGGAAAATCGTGTGGAAATTGCTTTTTCTTCTTCTTTGCGACTGTTTTGTGGAAATTGCTTGAAAGCCGAAGGTTGAAAGGAACGGCATTTTTATTGCTGGAAAAAATGACAAGGAAGGAAAGGAATGAGTAGCGTTTGAAACTAGGCCCTGAATTGTAAAAAAAGATTTGTTTTTAACTCGGTCCGATGCATCAGCCGTCGCCATACGTTGTGCGCGTGTATCTATCTGGTTTTACGCCATGGTGTTGTGGGTATTTAAGCCTTTTCTATGTATATATTTCTAATGAACCGTATTTTGCCAGAATGTTTTAGTGTGCTTTTTTGCTAGAATCTATAGTAGAAAGATATTGTACATTAATGTTGATTTGATTTCTAAATATCGTTTATTAATGCCATGCCCTTCCATCCTTCTCTTGACTTCTAATGAACCGTGTTTGCCAGATTTGATCGGAAGATATTGTACGTCAATGGTGCTTTTCTTTCTAAATATTATGAATTAACGGCCGGCCCTGGCATATCCTTCTTTGTACATTGGACAAGAGTCATTAAATGATTTTTTTTAGGCCCGATGATCTATTAATATTGTATCATCACCTAACATTGAGATATTAGAGCCAATGGATTGAAACTTAGACCTTAATCAAGCGATCATACCGACGTGCGATGTTCTCGTTCTCTTTACATAAAGATGCACAATTTGTATAGCCATGAGTAAACCTAGGCATTTTACAGGGTGATGCTTTAAAAAGCCCGACCCCAAAATCAGGGCTCAAGCCCGACCGGATCCACCCTAAAAAAATTAAAACACAAGTTATCTGTTTTATAATATTGATCAGTTTTTTTATGTGGTGTGTTAAACCTGTTTAGTGAATGGTTTGTTGCCATACGTGGTGCGTGTATTATCTGTTTTTACGCCAAGGCGTTGTGGGTGCTTAGCTCCTTTCTCTATATTTTTCTAATCTAATGAACTGAACTGTGGTATCTATATTGATATGTTCGCCTCCATTCATTATAGGCAATTTATTCATATGATGCAGAAAGATATTGTGTATTAATGGTGTTTTTCTTTCTAAATATTGTGAATTAATGCCTTGCCCTTCCATATCCTTCTTCCTACATCGGACGAGGGTCGCTGATGAAAATTTATCATCTGGTTATCTCTTGATATCGTATCATTGCCAAACATTTATTTTCTATGATTTTTAAAAAGGACAGGTGATTGAAACAGTGACTTTGTTGGTTCAGGTTTTCACGGGTCGGGCCGCCAGCTGGCCGGTTTCTGTCTGGTTATTTTACCATAATTCTAAAATAAGGTCAAAAATCATTGTCTTATCTTTTTAGTACATCTTCACCGCTGACCCGTAAACTGGACACCGCATCCATCCGCAGACAGGAGGGGCCAATCCTCAGACACAGATGTGGGAGATCGACCATCCAATGCTATTCGCATATATTTCAAACCGCATTTCAACTAACCGAATGAAAATCATCAAACACGGCGGAATTCATCAAAGTTTAGATAGAAAATAGCACAAATCATCCATACATAGCATGCAAATAGGTCTAGTGCAAGAATGGTAGAAGTTCAAATTCAACGAGATTAACCAGATGTTAACAAGTTTTTCATGAATGGATCATGTCGTCCCACACATACTTCCCCTCCATGCTCGAGTACCCCGCCATCAAGTTTGAAAATAAAGCTCAATGGCATTTGACTGAACACTTATCAAGCATGGTGTCCGCCATGGACGTCGTCGACAGGGGGGCAGAGGGTACCTGGCTGCGGACGGATCCTGGGTGGATGGCGCTGTGGTACAAGACGAGCGAGAACGTGGGTGGTGGTTGCGAATGTCCGGCAATGCCTGCGTGCCGGCCGGAGAGGTACGACGGCAGTGTCGAAGGAGGCTGCGGATGCAAACTAAGGGGGAGCAGGGGCAGAGTGGAAGAGAATGAGATCGGGGGTGTTGAAGTCCTACGTGGTTGTTGTCGGGATACCCGCAAAGCCACCATAGTTTGGTTCCAATTTGCGGGAAAAAGCGCGTCCGAACCGGTCGTCGGACCGATATAGGACCGTGTTGGATGTCAAAAAACGCGCCTGAACCGCGCAATCCAGATGGATGCGGGCAGTCCGAGGTTCCGATCCGGAGATTCCCTTAGATAACAAAAGGACCTCACCCGAGGTGGTTACTAGGCAAACGCTAGGCTTCAACCTACCACCCACACGACCTAGTTCAATCGGTTCCCATGGATTGGGGGCGAAACAATCCTTAGCTTAAGGAACCACTTGGATCGTCGATTTGGTTTTTCCAGATCTGATCGGTAGTCCAGACCGGTTTCTGCAACTATGTTTAGAGGCATTGAATTGGAACTCACCGCTTAATCGAGCGATATCACGATGGTCCTCGTCAACTGTATAGATATATGCATTACTTGTATAGCCATCAAGTATGATCTGTTTCATAAAACCATCACTTATTCTTAGTCGATATTCATCCACTTACGGCGGCGACGAGCCACACAATTCTCTTCCTTCCCCCGTAGAAGCCCCTAGATGCATCATCAAGGGTAGACCCACTCGTCCTTCTTGCGGAAGCCCCATTCCTACCATCTCATCCACCTGATGTTCCGCTATCAGCAGTTACCACCGCATAATTTACGCCTTTTCCCCTCGCCATCTCGCCATGCCCTCTCTACCTTGTTTTCTCATAGAGGAGATACCTCCAGGGCTTTGATATATCACCGTTCACCATCCGCCGTCCTCACACACAGATCTAAGTTTCGGCGAGGTCACGAGCATGCGAAAAGGTTAGTCCACCTCCCCCGTAGATCTAGGGTTCCGATATATGTTGGAGGTGTATGTGGCTAGTGCAAATCCACACCTAGATCCAAAGAGCTTGAGTCGACATATAGCAGGCGACCCACTCATCCTTCCCAGATCTGGCAACCATCGAGTTTTTTCGGCGATTCGATGTTGTAGGGGAACGGGGAAGGACCTGCGCAAAAAAGGCATCTGGAGTACTATGGTTTATGTGTGCCTATGATTTGAGTTTAAGGATCCGCTATTAGCTAATGGAGGTAATAGATCTGTAAGAAATTGATTTGTGCCTTTTTCATCGTCGTTGGTTCAGAGTCCTTGGATGCACTATCATTGATGAATATGTTAAAACACTTCTATCTTTGTTAGGATGTGCACACCTGATATTATACATTTTTGACATCTTCATTCATGGATGTGCGTGAGGAGGCGGAAAACCAACCCATGGCTCACTGACAGACCCATAACTCAAAACTTTGCCAACGACAAAGCCTAGAAATGCCTCAAATGCGCGCCTTCGACTCTGTTCGACATTGCCTCTCAGCTCTCTGTCTTCTCCGTCTTGTAATTTTGAAAGGTAAGTTCTCTTCATCCTTATATTTTACATACAGTACACCAATGATATACAAAATTTATTTTGTGTGCACCAAACATCAAGCATCAAATTCTATGTAAATAATCCTGGAAAATCTTGCTTATTTAGAGAATGCACCCTGTTGCTTAGCAGTTTCTCCCTTTTTGAGTGCACCACTAGCAGTCTCATAGAAGTTTTACACTCACCAAACACAGGGCTTTGTCACCCTCATCACACAGTACGTCAGACACAAGTCGCAAAAGATTAAAGTTAATCAGACACAAAGTCAGAGAGGGGTTAGTAGCAGTTGTTAACGATGTTACCTTCAGGATTTTTTGTCTGTGTTTATTATATTTCTTTTGAACAAGTAAACCGATATTTATCGTCACGGAAGGGAGGAGGGAGGAAGCGAGCAGGCAGCGACCAAACCAAACAGGAGAAGACACAGTCGCGATACAAAAAACACACCCAACAAAACAAAGAGGCCGAGGAGGAGGAAGAAGAGAGAGAGAGAGAGAGGGGGGAAGCGCGTGAAGAGAGAAAATAAGGAAGGAAAGAAAAGAGTAAAAAGGGAAGGAAATAAGCGAGGAGGCAGAGAGAGGGCACACAAACAAGCAAGAGAGAAACAGCAACAAAAATAGGAGCCGGAGGCGACGAGAGGAGGCGGAGGGAGCAGCCACGCACGCGCACGCGCAGGGGAGAGAGAGAGGGAGGGGAAATTATTTTGATAGGGGAATAAGGGGAGGCGAGGAGGGGGATCGCGTCGGAATTCCGGCGAATCGGCGGGATCCGGCCGGGATCTGCGCGGCGGATGAGGGGCCGGCACCATGAAATGGTCGACATTGCTCAGTAAGGTCGTCTTCGCCGCCCCGCAGCAGCAGCAGCCGCCTCCGCCGCCGCCGCCCCCGGCGTCCCCGCTCCACGACCAGGAGGCCGACCCCGCCACCCCGCGCCTCAGCTCCGCCTCCGCCTCCGCCAGCGACGACGGCCGCGCCAGCGCCGCGTCCGGGAACTCGCCCTCGGCCGCCAGGTGCGTCCCCTCCCCTCCCGCCTGATTCCGTTGACGCGATCCCGCCGCGCCTGCTTGCGTTTCCGGGCCGAGCAATGGCCATCGGATTTGGATTCCGCGAGCTCTCGATCGTGGACGGCGGCTTCTTCCCCTATGCGCTTCCTCCCTGGAGATTTTGTTTGGTAGATGCGGGATTGGGCGTTAGATTGACGTTTTTTTTACTGATGACGGTTTGATTCACCTAATCAAATCACGTTTCTAGCTCAAGCTTACGATATAGCTGCAGTGTTTTCTCTCTTTGATTTTGTCTTGCTCATGTGCTGTGGGGTGAAATGATGTTGGGTGGTTGGACGAGGCGTTAGCTGCACGGTCAATTCATGGATTCCAACGCCCCTGCAGTCTGCCCACCCCTGCTTCTCATTTTCTTATGTGTTCTGCATGCGTTTCTTAGAATTACAGAGCCGTGGTTTTACACATTCCTTGTAGGACAGAAACTGTGATGTTTAGTTGTTATGATCGAAGCCAGCTTGATGAACTGGAATGTTCACATTTCCGATGCCGTGGGATTAAGATGGTGTGTATCACTCTTAACATGCGATTCAACTTTTTGCTAGGACCCGTGTTTGATTGCCTGCGTGAAGTTACCTGTTAGATTTGAATGTTCATTGCTAGGACTGTCTTGTTACGGTTATGTGCAAATAGTCACACTGTATATGAGCTAGGTGCTAACACATTCTGCAAGTATGCGAATTGGGCACATATGCTACTACCATTAAATTGGTATTCCTATAGGAGGTTAGCATTCTCCGTGACCCTTTCTAGATCATGTTCAGTTAATCTTGGCTCGACAATTGCTAAAGAAAGCTGCTACCGTAAAATCACAATGGGTTATGTAATGGGTCTGGTTTGAAACCATTGCATATACTCCCTCCGTTCCTAAATACAAGCCTTTCAATATGGACTACATACGGAGCAAAATGAGTGAATCTACACTCTAAAATACGTCTATATACATCCGTATGTAGTCTGTATTGAAATATCTAAAAAGGCTTATATTTAGAAACAGAGGTCCTATGTGAAGAACCAGTTATATGATTTATCGGTTATAAGTCGTATTTTCTTTTCTATATGCGCGATCTCTTGGTCTGCAAATGGACTTTCTCTCTAGTTGTTCCCTTTGCCATTGCTCTATTATCTGTTAAACACCCGTAAGCTACCAAGAAAGAAGAATTATTTTCGCACTTTCAGTACTAATGTGTTCCTGCTAGTCTTAATCCTTATCTGAATCACCACTATACAATCTATTGTCATGGGATGAATAGTTTGATCATTTACTATGTGAAAAAGGGATACTATTAGGACCTGCAAAGCGTAGACCTGATACAGTAGTTCTCTCTTTTACCCGTTAGATTTACTTTATACCTTTGCAGGTAACAGGCGTGTGCATGCATACTGCCACACAGCCACATCACACATTGTATGATTTTGATGCATGAATTCTACCTTAAAACAATGAAAGAAACATTGCAGTCCTTCATTTCAAATATTGTTGAGGGCTGAGGCATTTGACTCTGCTATTTGAAGTGAATGATGAAATTCTTCTGCAGAGGTTACATGGTTTAATCCTTTACACTGTCGTTCTTAATATTATTTCTCTTGTACTTGCAGGGGAAAAAATGAACTGGTGTCAGACTTCAGGAGGTTCTGGGAAGAATTCCGCTCTTCCAGCTCTGAAAAGGTATCTTGATGCTTTCATTTTGTCACTGTAAGCCAATAACATTTTGTATTTGGTTCTTAGTCTAACAATTGTCTTATGGTTTTTCCTGCGCAGGAGAAAGAAAGGGCCTTAAATTTGGCAGTAGATGTCTTCTGTAGGCTAGTGAAGCAGCAGTTTAGTGTAGCTCAATTAGTTACAAAGTATGACTCCCCATACTTTCACTCTCTCAGATACTGTTATGGCATTGCTTGTCATTATTCTCTATGCGAAACATCTTCCCGCATATCTTTTTGTTAATAGCTTGTCTCATATTTGATACAGGTTAGTAGAAGCACATGTTTTTGCTTTTGTTATTGGAAGGGCCTTTGTCACAGATGTGGAGAAACTAAGAATCCACAGCAAAGGAAGATCCTTGCATGTTGATGATGTTATTTGCTTCTTTTCTGAGGTCACAGAGGTTTGTCCTTATTGTGTCTATTTGTATGATGCAATTTCCAAACTTCAGCTAACCATACACTGCCTGATAACTTATTTCCATGATCCAGCTTGGCGTATGTCCGGGTTCAAACTTGTTATATGCAGTTGAAGTTCTTGTGACAGAGGTTTGTCCAGTTGCCCTTCTTAACATCTTGAGATACTAGTTTCCATTTATGTTCTATTTTTTCTTCCATCGTGTGTTCATCTGATGTTTAGTTTTGACAGTCATGGTACGACAGTCTGTAAGGTTTTAATAGTAATGCTAGGTGGTCCAAATTTCATTGCAATAAATGCTTGTTCATTGATATATAAGCCACAAGATTATAACCCAACATGTTACATCAAATCATTTTAACTTTATAATGCTAATTAGCTAGTTGCTAATAGTGTGTTTATTTCCATTTGCAATGCCCGTTTTCACCAGTACTCCCTCCGTCCGAAAAAGCTTGTCCCTCAAATGGATGTATCTAGCACCAAGTTAGTGCCTAGATACATCCATTTGAGAGACAAGCTTGGGACAAGCTTTTTCGGACGGAGGGAGTATAATCTATTTTTACTTTGCCTGCTCTGTCAGTGCACGTCCAAGCTATCTGGAGGTTTAAAGTAATTCTAAACATCCCAGTAATAAGAGCACTTCATTTTTATTTCAAACCTTATCAAAACAGTGCTAGTTATTATTGTACCGTATAGCCGCTTCCTTATTTTGCCAATGGGTTTTTCTTCTAGTATTTGCCAGTGGATGTTTTGAAGGGATCATAGGTAACTAATATTGCTAATGTGTGGTGTTATATTGTGTTGTGATGTGCAATCGGGTAGATTAGTGTGGCATACATCATTTTTTGTTTTCTATGCCTCCACTTTCAACTTCTGTAGTGCATTGAAGTTGAAGCATGATGTACATAGTATGAAGAAGGAAGAGGCGTGCACTTTCTGATTAAAGTAAACTTAGCAAGGATAGGGTCTTGCACAGCTGATTTCTGATATTTGAAATCCAAGATGAAACAACATTCGCCAACTTCTCAGAGTAACACGCATTTCATGTTTAATTTCTTGGTTACAGACTATTGATAAGCAGCCTTTGTTGGACTCTGGTATTCTGTGCTGCCTTATATATATCCTCAATTCCCTGTTGAGTTCTGATGAATCCTGCAAAAAATCCTCACCTGTTGGTGGAGAAGGATCAGCAAGTGGGAAGAATAAAGATTGGTGTCCTTTGCAATCTCGGCGGCTCGAGGTAACACTACTCTTTTGTTTCTCATAGAAAGAGGACTTCCTTTGCAAGATTTCATAGTTGTTGACATACATTGAGGCAAAATTTCAGCTTGTTAACCTATTTTTGGTTGCACTTTGTATATTGTCCTCTTCAATGTCCATCTTATTAACTACTCCCTCCGTTCCTAAATATAAGCCTTTTTAGAGATTCCAATACTGACTTTATACGGAGCAAAATGAGTGAATCTACACTCTAAAATATGTCTATATACATCCGTATGTAGTCCATATTGAAATCTCTAAAAGGGCTTATATTTAGAAACGGAGGGAGTACAAGTCTTCTGCCTTATGTTCAAATACGTGATATGTTTATCCTATTTTTTACTTTGTCATGGCCAATTTTGGTTTTGATCTCATTTCTTGTTTTTTTTTTCTACGAAGATCGAGGCAAGTGTAGTGCATATAATGAAGGCACTAGCGAGCCATTCATCTGCTGCACCAAGTTTAATTGAAGATGACGCTCTACAGCTTCTTTTCCACATGGTTGCAAATGGTTCTGTATCTGTGTTTTCTCAGTTCAAGGAGGGTCTTGTTCCTCTTCACACAATTCAGCTTCATCGGCATGCGATGCAGGTAGGTTGATATGATACAGCGTTTATCTAGAGATATTCCTGTCAGATCACGAGTTACTAAATATTCAAGTTAATAACCAAACAGGTTCTCAGTCTTCTTCTTGCAAATGACAATGGGACTTCTGCGAAGTACATAAGGAAGCATCAGTTGGTACTTATTTCTTTATCTCTTTACTGTTGACGGAATAGTATTTCAGTTTTGTTGTTCTCTTGTTGGTGGTTGTTTTATTTGGTAGGTAAAATGTCTCCTTGACACCAAACACCATGTAAAAATGCATCCTCAGTCATCTAGTCTTGATTTAAACTACTCCCTCCGTTCTAAAATACTTGTCGTGGTTTTAGTTCATTGTATATATCACTAGCTGTAACCTGCTGTTTTTGCTGATGTTTCATGGCAAATGATATAACTCTGAAGAGCACAGATACTTTATCGATGCATCTATAA
Source organism: Triticum aestivum (assembly GCF_018294505.1). Lineage (NCBI taxonomy): Eukaryota > Viridiplantae > Streptophyta > Magnoliopsida > Poales > Poaceae > Triticum > Triticum aestivum. The sequence continues at coordinate 463,980,806 of NC_057808.1, forward strand.
TATTTCATTTAGACAATTACTTTTTTGGGTGTGTGTGTGACTGGAACACTTATTCTTTTACAAATATTTCTAATTAGTTTTATTGACCCATTGTTAATTATGCCTTTTAGATTAAAGTACTCCTTATGGCCGTGAAAGATTTCGAACCTCAAAGTGGTGATGCTGCTTATACCATCAGCATTGTGGATTTGTTACTGGAATGTGTTGAGCTCTCTTATAGGCCTGGTAAATCAATAAGACCTTTTGCCATTCATATGCATTTCTTCCAAGAAGAGATGGTTTGGTTCAAAATTCTCATTGCTTATGTATTAAATGTTCAGTCTTGAGCGCTAATATTATGATGTTCCGTTTAACTTGCAGAGGCTGGATCCATTAGGCTCAGGGAAGACATACACAATGCTCATGGTTACCAGTTCCTTGTCCAGTTTGCACTCACACTATGCAGCTTACACAAAAATCAGGTTAACCAATCCTTGCCCAAGACAGTATCTGAAGAGAGTAGGTCGGACGCTTCCCGCAGATTAGAAGAAGATACGTTCTCATGTGACCTTTCACCTCAGCTGTCCAGGTTGCTTGATGTTCTTGTAAATTTGTCGCAAACTGGTCCCTCTGAAGATTTTGTTGGTAAAAGTATGCAATCTTCTCATGGGAAGGGAACAGGTCACAGCAGAAGCCGAACCCCATCTGCTGACAAGTTTGCAGATGACATTTTGGAAATGAGCAGTCCCAAGGTAAAAGATCTTGAAGCCATTCAGATGTTACAGGACATTTTTCTGAAGGCAGACAACTTAGAAGTACAAGCTGAAGTTCTCAATAGAATGTTCAAGATCTTCTCGAGCCATCTCGAAAACTACAAGCTATGTCAGCAACTGCGAACTGTTCCTCTTTTTATCCTAAACATGGGCGGTTTCCCTGCAGCACTTCAAGAGGTCATCTTAAAAATTCTAGAGTATGCAGTCACTGTTGTAAATTGTATTCCAGAGCAGGAGTTGTTATCACTCTGTTGCTTACTGCAACAACCAATTTCTACCAGTCTTAAGCATACTGTACTTTCTTTCTTCGTAAAGCTCCTGTCCTTTGATCAGCAGTACAAGAAAGTTCTCAGGGAAGTGGGTGTTCTTGGGGCATTGTTAGATGACTTGAAACAAAACAAGCTTTTCTCTGGAGATGATCAGCAGAGCAAGATCTTTTACTCTCCGGAGATTAGGTCTGACACAGATGATATTCAGAAAACTGTGGACAACGAAGACTCCATTCTTTCACCGAAGTTGATGGCTTCTGGTTCCACGAAATTTCCCATGTTTGATGATGAAGGGACACTTAATGTTGCCTGGGATTGCCTTTTTTATCTGCTGAAGAGAGCTGAGACTAACCAGCAGTCTTTCCGATCTTCCAATGGAGTCAACACCATTCTTCCTTTCTTGGTATCAGAAAGCCACAGATCTGGTGTGCTACGGCTACTGTCATGCTTAATAATTGAAGATTCTCTTCAGGTTTGTGTTCTTACCTTATTCTCCCATGAAAATAACTCATTTTTCATCTGGATTTATCATACTTTAGGGTCCTAAGTTTTTTGGGCCTAAGTGGAGCTCCTATGCAAGTTTAAGTGCCTATACTTGCCATATGACTTGTTGGTTCCAGTTGTGCTAAATAAGTGAACTTCATCAGCATGGCAGGCGAACTGTGATTTCTTTAACATATGTAAACCTTGCTCTTTTTCAGGCTCATCCTGAAGAAATAGGATCACTGATTGAGATCTTGAAGAGTGGGATGGTATCAACCTCACTGGGTTCTCAGCACAAGCTTGACAATGATGCAAAGTGTGATACATTCGGAGCTTTGTGGCGCATTCTTGGGGCAAACAATTCAGCACAAAGAATTTTTGGAGAAGCCACTGGATTTTCTCTTCTACTTACAACGCTTCATAGTTTCCAGAATGAAGGTGAAAATGAGGAGAATGAACTATCATTGTTTACTCACATGAAGATCTTTGGTTTTCTAATGCGCGCTATGACAGCTGCTGTATGCAACAATGCTGTTAATAGGATAAGGCTGCATACAGTTCTGTCGTCACACACTTTCTATGATCTTCTCTCTGATTCTGGGTTGCTTTGTGTGGATTGCGAAAGGCAAGTTATCTTACTTATGCTTGAGCTTGCACTAGAGATTGTTCTTCCTCCTACCAGCAACCTGCAGGTAGAGAGCATCTCATCTGAAACCTCAGAGGATGAACCATGTTTCTTGTCTGCAACCTCGTTTGGAGTTTCAAAGCTTGATGTGGAACGTGTTTATAATGCTAGTGCAGTTGTCGTATTGATCCGCTCCTTGCTAATGTTTACGCCTAAAGTTCAACTTGAGTTGCTGAAATTCATCGAGAAACTAGCAAATGCTGGTCCCTTCAACCAGGAGAATTTAACTTCTGTTGGTATGGACGAAAGTTCTTGTTACCCTTTCTTTTCTTGTGATCATGTTGAGAAGAGTCCCTTATGTTTCTGTTCCCCTTTTTGTTATACAGGATGTGTTGGTCTTCTACTCGAGACAATCAACCCATTTTTGGAGGGTTCCTCTCCTATTCTCAATCATGCTTTGAGGATTGTTGAAGTGCTAGGTGCCTATAGGTCAGTTATATTCCATGAAATTCCATTGCTGATCTAAGGTCTTGTCCTTTGATTTTGTCTTACATGTAATTTTTTGGTCAGGTTGTCTTCTTCCGAACTAAGACTTCTTGTGAGGTATATACTTCAGCTGAAAGTGAAGCGTTCAGGTCATCTTTTTGTAAATATGATGGAGAAGCTAATTCAAATGGAAGATGTCAGACAAGGAGATATTTCTCTAGCCCCTTTCATTGAGATGGACATGAGTAAAGCTGGCTATGCATCCATTCAGGTTTCATTAGGGGAAAGGACATGGCCACCTGTTTCTGGATACTCTTTTGTTTGTTGGTTCCAGTTTAGAAACTTATTTAGAAGCCATTCCAAGGAAACAGAAAAACCATCAAAAGGGGCTTATGGTAAAAGGAGTGCGCAAGTTTTGCGCATCTTTTCTGTGAGTGCAGTGGATGACGCCAACACTTTGTATGCAGAACTTTATCTTCATGACAATGGTGCTTTTACTATAGCAACAAGCAATTCAAGTTCATTGTCATTTCCTGGCATTGAAATGGTGGAGGGAAAATGGCATCATCTTGCAGTTGTTCATAGCAAACCAAATGCATTAGCTGGCCTTTTCCAAGCAAGTGTGGCAAGCATTTACCTTGACGGAAAGCTGAGGCATACTGGCAAGCTTGGATACTCGCCATCCCCATTTGGTAAATCATTGCAAGTAACACTTGGTACACCTGCTACCCGTGGCAAAGTTTCTGACTTATCATGGCAGCTCCGCTGTTGTTACCTTTTCGAGGAAGTCTTGACACCAGGGAGCATTTGTTTCATGTATATTCTTGGACAAGGTTACCGGGGATTGTTCCAGGACACCGATCTTCTGAGATTTGTACCTAACCGGGCCTGTGGTGGGGAGGTAATGGCAATTCTTGATTCACTTGAAGTGGAAGTAACTGCACCTTCAAGCAGCCAGCGGATAGATAGTTCAGCGAAACAAGTGAGTTCTAGACTTGAGAGCAGTGGAATTGTATGGGATATGGAAAGGTTAAGAAATCTCTCAATGCAATTGTCTGGGAGGAAGCTAATATTTGCATTTGATGGAACATCATCAGATGCTTTTCGAGCATCTGGGACTCTTTCCTTGCTTAACCTTGTTGATCCAACTTCTGCTGCTGCATCCCCTATAGGAGGTGCGTGAACTTCTTCCTTATTTGATTTATGTTTTGTCTTTCTCGATTGGTTGGAGTATGTCAAGATTGAATTAGCTCTTCATATTGACAGGTATACCACGATACGGACGTCTAAGTGGTGATGTTTATGTGTGTAATCAATGCACAATTGGTGACACTGTTCAAACTGTTGGAGGAATGCCTGTTGTGCTTGCTCTTGTTGAGGCTGCTGAAACTAAGGATATGCTGCATATGGCACTGGAATTGCTTGCATTGTCTCTTCAGCAGGGCCATCAAAATGTGAAAGACATGCAGGCCTTGAGGGGCTATCATCTTCTCGCACTTTTTCTGCACAGGAGGATGTCATTATTCGATATGCAATCTCTTGATATCTTCTTCCGCATCGCTGCCTGTGAGGCTTCATTTCCCGAGCCACAGAAATCAAATATAAACCGAACATCAAGCTATGCATCTGGTATCTCCCCAGATGCCAGTCTTGATGATCTTAGCCTACCTAAGTTTGGCGATGATCTGTCTTCTGGTGGATCACATGGAGATCTAGATGATTTTTCAGCTCAAAAAGATTCATTCAGCCATTTGTCTGAGCTTGAAAATGCTGACTTAGCTGGTGAGACTTCTGAGTTCATAGTTTTGTCAAATGCTGATATGGTTGAACATGTTCTCTTGGACTGGACTATATGGGTTGCTGCTCCTATATCAGTACAAATAACTCTTCTTGGGTTTCTTGAGAGGATGGTATCAATGCATTGGTTTAGGAACCATAACCTCACAATATTGCGTCGAATTAATCTTGTGCAGCATCTTCTTGTTACTTTACAGCGTGGGGATGTTGAAATTCCTGTGCTGGAGAAGCTAGTTGTGCTGCTTGGTGTCATCTTGGAGGATGGTTTTCTAGCTTCCGAGTTGGAGCTTGTTGTAAGATTCATAATCATGACATTTGATCCTCCAGAACTTAGCCCAAACCGTCAGATTGTCCGGGAGGCTATGGGAAAGCATATTATTGTGAGGAACATGTTACTTGAAATGCTCATTGATCTACAAGTAACCATAAACGCTGAAGAGTTGCTGGAGCAATGGCATAAAGTTGTTTCATCTAGATTGGTCACATATTTCCTTGATGAAGCTGTGCATCCGACAAGTATGAGATGGATCACCACCCTATTAGGAGTTTGCCTTACATCATCTGCTACATTCGCTCTGAAATTCCGTACAAGTGGTGGTTTCCAAGGGTTGAATCATGTGCTTCCAAGCTTTTATGATTCTCCTGAAATATATTATATAATCTTCTGTTTGATTTTTGGGAAGCCTGTTTATCCTCGAGTTCCGGAGGTCCGCATGCTTGATTTCCATGCTCTCATGCCTAGTGATGGAAACTATGGAGAACTGAAGTTTGTGGATCTATTGGATACTGTTATCGCAATGGCAAAAGCTACATTTGATTCATTTATTATGAAGTCTATGCTTGCACATCAGAATAACAATCTTTCACACCTTAATGGCACCTTGGTTGCGGATCTTGTGGAGGCAACATCAGACATGGGAGGAGATCTTCAAGGAGAAGCTCTGATGCATAAGACATATGCAGCAAGGTTAATGGCTGGGGAAGCAGCAGCACCTGCTGTTGCTACTTCAATATTGCGGTTCATGGTTGATTTGGCAAAAACCTGCCCACCATTCTCTGCTGTTTGCAGGCGACATGAATTCCTAGAAAGCTGTATTGATCTATATTTCTCTTGTGCAAGGTTTGTATGATGTGCATATATCAAGTTACCTGGTGTTCTAGATGTTCAAACTGACCCTTCCTTTTGTTCTGCAGGTCTGATTGTGCGTTGAAGATGGCAAAAGATCTAACAACTGCTGCAATAGATGAGAAGAACATGAATGATGATGACAATGGAAGTTCAAAAGATACCTTTCCATGTTTGCCACAGAATCAGGAACAATCTGCCAAAACTTTGAGTGCTGCAAGTTTTCCTCAGGAGCAAAAAAGCACTAGCTCAGGAAGTACCGACATGCAGAACTCTTCTGATAATGGTGAAGTAAAAGCAGACATCTCTCTCAGTGAGGAGCTCAGCACCAAGTTTCTAAATGGAGAAGCAAGCCAAGTGTTTCAGAATGCTCATGATAAAGGACCGTTATCAGCTGTGAGATCAAATGGCATTGCCGATTCTCACCAACTATCTGATTCACCCAGCTCAGTCTCTGTGATTAACATTGGATCCCCTGTTTTGTCTGAGAGATCGACTCATAAACCAGCAAACACCCCTACCGCGTCTCCCATGGCCCCATTCACTTCTTGGGCTGGTAGCACAGGATCATATACTGATGGTAGACACCTAACAGCCTCTCCATCCATGTCTTCAACTATATCTGCAATGGACCTCGATTCATCTCCTGATCTAAAGACAAGCATTCAGGGATCGCCTGCAGTGAATACATTTTTCCCGATCAGTTCGAAGCTTCTGCTTGACATAGATGATGTAGGTTATGGGGGTGGCCCTTGCTCTGCAGGAGCTACTGCTGTTCTTGATTTCATTGCTCAAATCCTTGCTGATATTATATCAGAGCAGCTCAAAGCAACACTCTTTATTGAGAGCGTTCTTGAGTCCGTGCCTTTGTTTGTAGACGTTGATTCTGCTTTGGTTTTTCAAGGCTTGTGCCTAAGCAGACTGATGAACTTCCTTGAAAGAAAACTCTTACTCGATGATGAAGAAGATGGGAAGAAACTCGACAAGAGTCGCTGGTCTGTCAACTTGGAACCACTTTGCTGGCTGATTGTTGACCGTGTATACATTGGCTGCTTTCCAACCCCAGTCGGTGTACTGCGAACACTAGAGTTCTTGTTGTCCATGTTGCAGCTTGCCAATCAAGATGGCCGTATTGAAGATGCAGTACCTTCAGGTAAAGGTATTTTATCCATTGCTCGAGGAACCAGGCAACTCGACCCCTACATCCATGCCATATTGAAGAACACAAACCGTCTGATAATGTACTGTTTCCTGCCAACATTCCTTAAGAATCTTGGGGAGGATGACCTGCTGGCAAATCTGGCTTTCCTAACGGAAACAGGGAGAAATTTAGCTTCAAAACCTCCCCAAGAAGAGTATTCTGTCGATATTTGTACCATTCTTCAGCTTTTGATTTCCAACAAGAGGCTGATTCTATGCCCAAGCAATGTTGATAATGATCTAATGTGTTGTTTCTGCATCAATCTGATGGCACTTCTTCGTGACAAGAGATTAACTGCACAAGACTTAGCGGTGGATTTACTTAAGTACCTGGTAGTGCATCGACGCCCATCTCTTGAGGACCTGCTTGTTTGTAAGCCTAACCAGGGGCAACAAACAGACATTCTGCATGGAGGGCTTGACAAATTGCTGACTGTGAGTACATCCGTGTTTTTTGAGTGGCTCGAGAATTCTCAGCAAACAATTAGTAAAGTGTTAGACCAGTGTGCTTTAATAATGTGGGTTCAGTACATTACTGGCTCAGCAAAATTTCCTGGGGTGAGAATAAAAGGCATGGAAGTCAGGCGCAAGAAGGAGATGGGACGGAAATCACGCGAAATTGTAAAGCTAGATGCCAGACACTGGGAGCAGATAAATGAACGGAGGTATAATCTTGATTTGGTTCGTGATGTGATGTCCACAGAGCTGAGGGCAATTCGTCAAGACAAATATGGATGGATATTGCATGGAGAAAGTGAGTGGCAGAGCCAAATTCAACAGCTTGTACATGAAAGAGGTATTTTCCCCATTTGTCAAGTATCCACAGAACCTGCATGGCAGTTATGTGCTGTTGAAGGACCATATAGAATGCGGAAGAAACTTGAGAACTCCAAATTTAAGATAGATACTATTCAGAATGTTCTAACCAGCAGCCTTGGGTTTGATGATGTTACTAGAGCCAAGGAGGAGGATGGAGACATGATGACATCTGGGTCAGATACAATGTCGGGCTTGAATCTTTTGACCTATGATACTGAGCAGAGGGAACTTGATGCTGCTGATTTTGCATCTTTCAAAGAGGATGATGACATATTCAAAGGAGGAAGCACAGCGTCACCTCCAATTGGCTGGACTGATGATAAAAGCAGCATCAATGAACAGAGTCTTCACTCTGCAAATGATTTCGGAGCAAAATCAAGTTCCTTTTCTTATCACATGTCAGAGAGTGTCCAAGGTAGATCTGAGTTATATTCACCAAGACAACCACCTTCAGTTAAAGGTACTGATACGAGAACCTCAGAGGATAAATCAGATAAGGAGTTGCTTGACAACGGAGAATATCTTATCAGGCCTTATATGGAACCTTCTGAAAAGATCAGGCATAAGTACAATTGTGAACGTGTTGCTGGTCTTGACAAGCACGATGGTATATTTCTTATTGGGGAGCTTTGCTTATACATTATTGAGAACTTCTACATCGACGATTCCAACTGCATTTGCGAAAAGGCCGATCAAGATGAGCTTTCTGTCATTGATCAGGCTTTAGGTGTGAAAAAGGATATAATGGGAAGCATTGATTCCCAGCAGAAATCACCTTCACCATGGGGTGCAACTGCAAAGGACTCACTTGGTGGTAGAGCATGGGCATACAATGGAGGTGCTTGGGGTAAGGAAAATCTTTGCAATAGCAGCAACCTGCCTCATCCATGGCATATGTGGAAGCTTGATAGTGTCCATGAGCTCCTGAAACGTGACTATCAGCTTCGACCTGTTGCAATCGAGATTTTCAGCATGGATGGGTGTAACGAGCTTCTAGTTTTCCACAAAAAAGAGAGGGAGGAAGTTTTCAGAACTCTGATTGCCATGAACCTCCCACGGAATAGCATGTTTGTATTCTTAATCCTTTGCAGTTATATACGTTGAGTTAATTCTATGCACACTTGCTTAATGTTAAGATTTTATCATTTCTTATTTCTTACTAGTATAACTGGTTCGTGTCTTTCATTGGCTAGAATAGTAGTTATGTTTCAGTATTGTCTGAAATTAGTGTTTTCTGAGAAGTGGGTGTAGTCGGTCAAAACCAGCCAGTCAACTGCAAATACATGTAAATTTATGAAATCTGAGTTCTTATTAGGCAGATCTTGCCCGGTTCCTGTGTTTAACTAGAGCTGTTTGCTATCAATGTTTCTTCCTGAATGGTCTCTTGTAATTAATAGCTCAGGAGGCAGTGAGGATTTTATCTTCATCTTTTATGAACGATCTGAACTTGTAGGATTTGGCATTTTAATGTTTTCACTTGTCACCTTTACTTATCGTTAGGATGCTTGAGTAAAGGAACTTGATAATAAACATGGCTTTCCACAGGTTGGACACGACAATATCAGCTTCCTCAAAGCAGGATAGCGGTGAGGGGAGCCGCCTTTTCAAAGTTATGGCAAAATCTTTTTCCAAAAGATGGCAAAGTGGAGAAATTACCAACTTCCAGTATCTCATGCATCTAAATACACTTGCCGGTCGGGGCTATAGCGACCTTACACAGTACCCAGTATTTCCATGGGTTCTTGCAGATTACGAAAGCGATAACTTAGATCTGAGTAACCCACAGAGCTTCCGTAAGCTTGATAAACCAATGGGATGTCAAACAGAGGGAGGAGAAGAGGAATTCCGTAAGAGGTTTGTTCATCTAACACTTATCAGAAATACCTCTTTTGTTCTTTTCTTTTTCAGTTGATGAAAAATCTCTACTGTCTTCAGTGCTTCCCAACATCTAACATCAACTGACTACCCTCTTCCGTTACTTTCAGATATGAAAGCTGGGATGACCCTGATGTACCGAAGTTCCATTATGGTTCTCATTATTCAAGTGCTGGGATTGTTCTTTTCTATCTTCTAAGACTGCCTCCATTCAGCATGGAAAACCAGAAACTGCAGGGTGGACAATTCGACCATGCAGACAGGTTGTTCAATAGTGTGAAAGATACATGGACAAGCGCTGCTGGTAAGAGCAACACATCAGATGTGAAAGAGCTCATTCCTGAGTTCTATTATCTGCCCGAGTTTTTGGAGAACCGGTTTAATCTGGACTTGGGGGAGAAACAATCAGGAGAGAAGGTATTACTTTCACAAAAGTTCACTACTCTTTGCGCTGGGTGTAATGCTGATACTCTAACCAAGGCTCAGCTTTTTGAGCCAAGCATCTAAACTTTGTGAAATAATGCTCTCAGGTCGGTGATGTTGTTTTGCCACCTTGGGCGAAAGGTAGCACCAGAGAATTTATTAGAAAACACCGGGAAGCTCTGGAATCAGACTATGTATCTGAGAATCTGCATCATTGGATTGATCTTATTTTTGGATATAAGCAGAGAGGAAAGGTATATAGCATCTCAGGCTCCTGTAATTTTTATCTTTCCCCTAGTCCTTGTGATATCACATACTCCATACATGTTTGTGATTAAATCAAGTATATTGTTTTTACAGTAGCACATACATGTTTGTGATTAAAGGAGCTGCCATTTCCATCATTATGATAGCACATACATGTTTGTGATTAAATCAAGTATATTGTTTTTACGATGGAATTATTTGGATATAGGTTTGTGTTTTTCATGCTCCCTGAGATGTAGTTTTGATCATTTATTTCTATTGTGTTTTGTCCCATGTCGGCAGAGAACTATTTGTATATATTTGTGGACAGTATTGTAATATCAAACAGAGTGAAGTATAAAGTGAAGCAAAATGAGTATTAATGTTAACGGTCTTCCATATTTCACTTTGTAACTTCCGCTTTTATTCATTGGTTGCATTGTAATGGCTATTTTCTTTTGTGAATGGCAGGCAGCTGAAGATGCCGTCAATGTTTTCTATCACTACACATATGAAGGCAATGTTGACATAGATGCAGTATCAGATCCTACCATGAAGGCTTCGATACTGGCACAGATCAATCACTTTGGCCAGACCCCCAAACAGTTATTCCAAAAAGCCCATCCACAGCGGCGGACTGACAGGAAAATTCCTCCTCATCCTCTACGGTACAGCACCTATCTCACACACCAAGAGATCCGCAAGACAGCATCGTCAGTGTCCCAGATCGTGACCTACAATGACAAGATCCTAATTGCCGCATCAAACAGCTTGCTCAAGCCAGTTGCTTACAGTGAGTACATCTCATGGGGATTTCCTGACCGCAGCTTGAGAATATTGACATATGATCAGGATAGACTTCAATCAACACATGAGAACCTTCATGGTGGTAGTCAAATTCAGTGCACTGGAGTGAGCCATGATGGCAACATTCTCACCACAGGTGGTGATGACGGAGTAGTTGCAGTATGGAGATTTGTGAAGGATGGCATTCGTCGTCTCCTGAGGATGGAGAAAGCCCTGTGTGCCCACACTGCCAAAATAACATGCATCTATGTCAGCCAGCCTTACTCGTTAATAGTCTCAGGCTCTGACGATTGTTCCGTCATCTTGTGGGACCTGACAGGCCTGGTCTTTGTGAAGCAGCTGCCTAGGTTCCCAGCGTCAGTGTCTGCATTACATGTGAACAACCTCAATGGTGAGATTCTGACTGGTGCTGGTGTTCTTTTTGCTGTTTGGAGCGTCAACGGAGACTGTCTTGCTGTGGTGAACACCTCTCAGCTTCCTTCTGATCTCATCTTATCTGTGGCAAGCACGACACACTCAGACTGGCAGGATACAAACTGGTATGTGACAGGCCATCAAAGTGGTGCTGTGAAGGTATGGAAGATGGTGCACTGCACGTCTGATGAGGCAGCAAACAACAAAAACAAATCCCCAACAACCACCTATGGAGGGCCGGGTCTGGATGTCCAGACGCTGGAATACAGGCTAATTCTTCAAAAGGTTCTCAAATCACACAAGCACCCGGTGACTGCCCTTTGTATACCGCCCGACCTGAAGCAGCTTCTGAGCGGGGATGCCAATGGTCATTTGTTTTCTTGGTCACTGAAAGATGACAGCTTCAAGGGCTCATAGCGATAGAGAAATCAGGATTCACCTGCACATATCAAAGACATTGATTTAAAGTATATCTGGTAATCTGACAAGCATCTGCCCGTGTTGACAACCAAGAGCACAGGGTTGACCTTGGCTCGCAGAAACGTGCTGCATGAGGACCCGTCTTGACGCCCAGGCCATTCGGCATCGGAGGACAGGCAAACAACAGAAACACATTTGAAATGGGGGAAGAAGTGGATGAGACGATGGAGGCGTCGTTGTGCTGACAATAGAATCTTATACTGTGCATTATGTGCTGGCTCCACCTCCTGCTCTTGGTTTTGTTTTGGTTAGGAGAAAGAGTTCCATGTGAGGTAGAGAGGCCAGTGTTTTGTAAAGTGTGTATAGATGCTTTGGTGGTGGTGGTAGTGTGTTGTGGTGGAACGATGGGGTGATGTTGTACTGTCTATGGTTTTGTTTCGGGGGATGGATGTAAGGGAAGGGGAAGGGGGTCCGTGTTAGGTTCCTTTTTGCTGTTTCAACTTGACCCCTCAGAAGTGGTGTTGTTCATTCATTTAGTGGGTGTAATTTGAGCACCCTTCTGTTCACTTCGCCTGAGTTGAGTTCATTGCACATACATACATGCAAGCAGTGAGATTTTGTTGGCTCTATCTATGCGAGTCCCATTTGATGGCAAAAGCTCTACTATCTCGTCGCATGTTTGTCATACAACAGTCTATATACACCTACAGAGGGACGCCAACATAGAATCAATTGCACAATTGGTTACCGAAACTCCTAGCCCGTTCATTCGATCTGCCTTAGAATTTGTGTTTTTATTTACTTAGAAGAGGACGGAAATCCAAATATCTAGAATTTGTGTTTTTATTTACTTAGAAGAGGATGGAAATCCAAATATCGCAAACACGTCTAGATGTGTCCGTAGACATCCGGTGGGGCAGAGGCCATCCAACCAAAGTCACCAAATGTTTGGACGGGATGGGCACCAAATGTCCGGCCTTGTCCTGCCTTCGTTGTTTCAATCATGCAATTAAATAGTTTTGTAAACAAATGCAAGTACTAGCATGGAAGTCATGAACAAACTTCGCCGCATTGGGATCCAAGTCGTGTGCCCCGATGTACATCTTTTGCTCCTTGGAAGCTTCCTTGATAGCAATGTTCCTCTCCTCGAGTGATCATATCCTTGATAGCAATGGTTACCACGTCGTCTCCCGGTTAGGTGGGCCGGCCGAGGACCCCCTAGATGATTTACTAGTGTGCCTCGTTCGCCGGGCCTAGGAGCGCCGGGATGGAAACTTCCGAAGACTCCACGCCACGATTACCCTAAATGTAACCGATCTGTGTACACATCGGTACCTATATAAACCGAGTGGTAGCACTCGTAGAGGACCCGCTGATACACCCATAGATCTCGCGGTAGATCAACCTGTAACTTGTACTCCCTGGAAATCAATACAATCAAAGTAGGACGTAGGGTATTATCTCTTCGAGAGAGACCGAACTTGGTAAAATCATGTGTCCCTGTTACCATCATGCCAAGGCTACCAACTCGGAACCCCCTACCCGAGATCTGCTGGATTTGACTCCATCATTAATGGCCCATGCAGGTCCCTCTAAGTAGTCCAAACGGTTTGATCCTGCCTCTAGATCGACGATCAGGTTGGTTATGGATTAACCTTTTGCCCGGGACAAATCTTTATCTTCGGCAACACCACTCTCTTTGTTGATTCGGCTGGCCACCTCGGCCAGATCAAAAACTTTGCCCCAGGTTGGATCGTCAGATTTGGTAACCTCGAGCATGCCGTGGATTCACTCGACGAGCTTGCCTTCTCGGGTCGGGTGTGAGACCAGATCGAGGAGCGTGCTGATGCGCCCGTCCTAACCCTCGAGTCAGTCGTGGTTCAAGACAATGGCGTGGCCCATGTTTAGATCCGACCTCGAGTCAAGATCTGAACATCGTACTCGACGACCAGATGCCAGTTGTCAACAAAGAACCGGGGTCCATGTAAGATCGGATCTCAGGTAAATTTTTGTTGGCTCCAGCTCTTGATTGGGCCATGGGGGAAAGCGAGAAGATGCTGCTGAACAACATGTTAGATCATATTCAGAAACTTGCGATCTCGGATGACCAGATTGCGGTATATGATCCTATCTGGGAAAAACCGGGGAAGGTCAAAATTTGTGACCCACCCACCACCCACCTAGTCGCCAATGTCGAAGATTTAACGGACATCCTCGCAAGTGCCTCCGAAGAGACATCCTACATGGACGACGCTGTAGGACAATCCTCAGACAACACACCACCGATTGCTACAGGCCGATGGACCGCAACCTCCACATATGATGTCTACATTGTAGACACTCCCAAGAATGGAGGAGGTAATAGCCACAGTTGCGGGTACGGTGTCCCCCCTAAAGGAGGGGATGGCAACAACAATAACGACGGTAGCCGCAAAGGTAGTGACATGGCGAATTGAGGCGACGATGACGACGGGGAGGACTACAACCCCGCTGATGACCTCGAAAGAAGCCTCGGCCCACCCCGACGATGATCTCGGGGGCTACCACACACTGAGTTTCTGTTTCCAAAAGTATGCCGCCGAGCAAGGATTCTGTCCTCAGGCCGATTTTGCAAATCGACCTGAGTCTCAATGGCTACTGGGATTGGCGGTTTTATTTTATCCTTCAAGTGCATCCTAGACTTTAGGCTGGCACACACCTTGAGGGCCACTGGCTATAAATCTTGGTAGAGAATAAATTGCACCAACCGAAAATATTGCGTGAAGAATTTTTGGCTTAGTAGAAACTTTTTTCCCAGAGAGGCCAACCATCTACATTGACAACTCAACAACGAGGTGGTGCGTGCAGCTTCGGAACCTGTCATGGTTTTGTCACGGCAGATGCCCTCGTGAAAGGACTAAGTCCGGAGGCCATCACAACTAGGTGGTCGCTTGAACGGGGTTGATCGGGAACGAAGGACACGAGCTTACCCAGGTTCGGCCCCTCACGGTGGAGGTAAAGACCTACTTCCTGCTTGATTGATATTGCTGGAGATCTCGATTACAAGGATGCGGATTCGCTAACCTAGCTCGCGACAGATTGCAACTTAGTCTTTTGGTCCTAGGGGATCCCCTTCATATAACAGGTTGAGTCCCTAGTTTTATAGAAGATTCCGGGTTGTACTATTAACCCGTACCCTACTCCAACTCTTATTCATCTTGGCCTCCAAGTTAGGAAGCATTCCACTCTTGGGCCTTCTTCTCGAGCCGGCCCACAGGGTTCATGAGGGCCGGACTTATGCCAGGTCTTGCTCTGGGCTTCTGGCCCATCTGGATGGCCTTCATCTTGATCCAAAAAGTAAGGTGACCTACAAATCCTCCATTCTCCTAGCTAGGTCATACCTCTGGCCTGGTCTTAGTTGTGGGGAACAACCCCAACATTAGCCCCCAGTTTAGCTTGGATTTATCCATGTTACACTGAACCTGAAAATAAGACAAGAAAAAAAGTGAAGGATTGAGTTCCGGTTCTATTTCTTGAGCCGTCATCTTCTCACCCCTTCGATCTTTCTCATTTCTATTCCTTGAGAAGTGTCTTGCCAGGTCAGTTCATTCGCCCGGTCACGCGTCTCGCTCCACACTTAGTACTTTTGCGCTACCTTATACCATGACACCTCACTATCTCTCAGAAATCCATGCGTGACATCACGACAGATCTTTGAGTGGATATGTCAAATGTTGTCAACCGTGAAAATTGAGGCACCTTTTACCCGAAATTTGCTGCGTCGCCTAGGGTTTCGCCCCTGTCGTTTCGGGTTCTACCTCCCCCATAAATAGGCCAACGGACCCGCAGGGTTCATTTTTTACCTCTTCTCCCTCTTGCTCCTTCTTCCTCTCGCTCGAACGTCGTCGTGCCTCCTCAAGCTCTCCGACCTCGAAGACAGCAACCGCAACAGTACCAGTGCCGTCACAGGGACTGACCAAGAACACCGTGGATGCGCTCGTGAATCCCGAAGCCTGCAAACTCTTCTTTGCAGATCTGTGAGTGCTCCATTGCATCTTTGTGGTTTTCTTTTCTGTAGTTCTTCTCTAGTTCGCTGGAGTTCGTCCATAGTTCATCGTAAGGCACGACTGTAGATTTAGATCTCAAATGGATTAGCATCCACATGGCCTATGGATTTCCCTTGCAACGTATTTATTTTCCCCATAGATCCGCTTTCGTCTCTTGAATGAACTCCAATGCTGCTCCGTAGCAAACCTTGCTAACCTAGGTCTTTTTATTTTTTCCTCTTTTGCGATCATTTTTCGGATCTATGTTGATATTGAACCTACACAAAAGTTGTTTGACTCTCTTGACCCGGAATTTGCTTCATAATCTTACCTGGGTCGTAAACCATAGTGATATTCCTGCCGGGTTATACTCATTCTAGAGCGTTGACCCTCGGGCTATCGCTAGTCTTGAATAGTTGCTGCCATGACACGAAAAATATGCCTTTTTTACTTGTCATTCATCAAACTGTAAACTGCACTTATTCTGCCTATACCAGCTTGAATTATCACCGTCTCATAACTTGATTCTTAATTCCGCAACCCGGAATACCCCCATAATCTGCCGGCTTATACTTGTTTTTCATATCTTGTAGCTGAACCATTATTGCAATCCAGACCAATGGCTCCTAAAACTAATAAGGAAGTCAACTGGACAAAAACGAGCATGCTGCTTATGATGACCAACTTGGTGAACGCCGGGCTATTGCCGGCTCAGGCTGAAATAGAATGGCGCTTGCCTGCTGAAGAGACCCATCCACAACCGGGTCAAAATGACATAATAATATTTGCTGATCACTTGCACATGGGCTTTCGACCTCCGGGTTCAAAGTTCTTTTGTGATATACTTCATCATTTTAACATCAGGCCTCAAGATCTTGGTCCCAACTCTATTATGAACTTGTGCCAATTTCAAGTGTTCTGCGAGGTGTATCTCCAAATGGAACCAACCATCAGTTTCTTTCAAGAATTCTTTTACCTCAACCACCAGACAGAGCACAAGAATGGGCCGAGCATAGAGCTTGGAGGGGTTACTATTCAAAGGAGGAAGACCTCGGACTTTCCGAAAGTAGCACTGGCAATCCATCCTAAAGGATGGCATAGGACCTAGTTCTATTGTAAAGACACTTCTCCAGCACATCAACACCCACTGCCGGGTTATAGATTGGACCGACTTGATGCTTCGACCATTTTCTCGGGTTTCGCCTCCAAAGAAGAAAGAGAAAAGTTGGAGCCCTCATACTCCAAAATTAATGCTCTGACGTCTCATGGCCTTACTGGAGTCAATTTAACCCGGTTTTGGGTAAGATGGCGGATACAACCCCTTAGCTTGAGGGGTCACTTGATCTACGATTATACCGGAAAGCCGGTAGATGATTTGAGCTTTAGCTAGGTTGAATTATCTGATACTTATATCAAAAAGCCACCAAGAAACTGCTGGGCGAGACCTGGGAAAAAATGCAGCCTTGTAGGACTGCCCCCTTTCTATGCAGGAAATCAGATGCCTTCGATGAGTCATCTTTGCAAATTTTCCCTTACGCTGTTTATATGTTTTTACTTTCTTATTTCCTTAGTTAAACACCGGCTTGTCATATGTTTCAGGAGGGTTTTGAATGGTGGCGAACTGGACCTTGAGTTCCCACTCCTCCTCAGGATGACCATGACAAAGAGCCGGAGAATGAAGAGGAGGAAAATGAGGTACAAGATCTTGACTCCCTCGGCCATCTGTTTAATGAACTTGTTGACACCACCTCTTCTCAGGACCAGGTTGAATCCAGTCAAGCTGGTGATGCTGAGGTAAACAAATCTCCCGACTTGGAAACAATTATTCAAAAGAAAAAGAGACGTGCGATCCGAAAGGTACCATTTTCACATCCAGATGCTTATTTAGACCCACAATTTCTTTTGAAGAAAACTCAGTACGCCGGTACCTCGAAGCGGAAGACCAGGAGCGATTCCGGAGAATTGGCAGAAGGCTTGCCAAATTCACTGTCTCGTCATAAAGCGCGAGTGAGGTGCCCCACAGCCCAACTTCTTCACACCCTCAAGCCGGCCAAATCAAAAAGTTACTTCATCCATCTGACCTGGATTATCAAATGACGTCCCCATCATCGGATGAATCCAGTGCTACTCAAGTGCCAACTTTCACCATTAACTGTGGGTAAGTATTTTATAAAGTTCCGTTTTGTCTTTCATCGTCTCTCCTGCACTGATTTTCATTTGTCTTGCAAATTCAGGGCCAAAGCCTTTGTCAAAAACAAAAGCGATGGTCATCTTCTGCTGTAGTGGATACTGAAGTTCCTTCCCAGGCCCGTTGACGGACAACCCAGAGATGCAGGATGAGCTGGCTGGCGCAGACGAACCAGTTAACAAGGATGAGCCGATTCATCAAGAGGACCCGACGAGTCCTGCCCGTGCTTCTACTCCTATAATGGAGGGACACGAAAATCCTTCTGCAGAACCTGTTGGAAATATGCCCTAGAGGAAATAATAAAATGGTTATTATTATATTTCCTTGTTCATGATAATCGTCTATTGTTCATGCTATAATTGTGTTATCCGGAAATCGTAATACATGTGTGAATACATAGACCACAACATGTCCCTAGTGAGCCTCTAGTTGACTAGCTCGTTGATCAATAGATGGTTACGGTTTCCTGACCATGGACATTGGATGTCGTTGATAACGGGATCACATCATTAGGAGAATGATGTGATGGACAAGACCCAATCCTAAGCATAGCACAAGATTGTGTAGTTCGTTTGCTAAATTTTTTCTAATGTCAAGTATCATTTCCTTAGACCATGAGATTGTGCAACTCCCGGATACCGTAGGAATGCTTTGGGTGTACCAAACGTCACAACGTAACTGGTTGGCTATAAAGATACACTACAGGTATCTCCCAAAGTGTCTGCTGGGTTGGCACGAATCGAGACTGGGATTTGTCACTCCGTATGACGGAGAGGTATCTCTGGGCCCACTCGGTAATGCATCATCATAATGAGCTCAATGTGACTAAGCAGTTAGTCACGGGATCATGCATTACGGAACGAGTAAAGTGACTTGCCGGTAACGAGATTGAACGAGGTATTGGGATACCGACGATCGAATCTCGGGCAAGTAACATACCGATTGAGAAAGGGAATTGTATACGGGATTGTTTGAATCCCCGACATCGTGGTTCATCCGATGAGATCATCGTGGAACATGTGGGAACCAACATGGGTATCTAGATCCCGCTGTTGGTTATTGGCCAGAGAGATGTCTCGGTCATGTTGGCATGATTCCCGAACCCGTAGGGTCTACACACTTAAGGTTCGGTGACGCTAGAGTTGTTATGGGAATTAATATGCGGTTACCGAATGTTGTTCAGAGTCTCGGATGAGATCCTGGACGTCACGAGGAGTTCCATAATGGTCCGGAGATAAAGATTTATATATGGGAAGTCCTTATTCGGTCGCCGGAAGTGTTCGGGGGTTTATCGGTATTGTACCGGGACCACCGAAAGGGTTCCGGGGGTCCACCTTCCCCGGAGGGCCCTATGGGCTGAATATGGAGGGGAACCAGCCCCTAGGTGGGCTGGGCGCCAAACCCCCCTAGGGCCCATGCAGCTAGGGTTGGGGGGAAATCCTAAAGGGGGTGCCCCCCTTGGCTTGGGGGGCAAGCCTCCGCCCTTGGCCGCCGCCCCCCTCTAGATCCATCTGGAGGGGGCCAGCCCCCTCTCCCTTGCCCCTATAAATAGAGGGGAGGTGGGAGGGCTGCCGCACCCTTCCCCTGGCGCATCCCTCTCCCTCCCCAACACCTCCTCCTCCTCCGTAGTGCTTGGCGAAGCCCTGCCGGAGAACTGCAAGCTCCACCACCACGCCGTCGTGCTGCCGGAGCTCTCCCTCAACTTCACGTCTCCCCTAGCTGGATCAAGAAGGAGGAGACGTCCCCGGGCTGTACATGTGTTGAACGCGGAGGCGCCGTCCGTTCGGCATTAGATCGGATCTTTCGCGATTTGAATCGCCGCGAGTACGACCCCCTCATCCGCGTTCTAGTATCGCTTCCGCTTAGCGATCTTCAAAGGTATGAAGATGCACATCCTCTCTCTCTCTCTTGTTGCTAGAATCTCCTAGATTGATCTTGGTGATGCGTAGAAAATTTTAAATTATTGCTACGTTCCCCAACAGTGGCATCATGAGCTAGGTCTATGCGTAGATTCTATGCACGAGTAGAACATGTCACGACCGGTTTTTCAATAAAATATTTATTGAGAGACCAATCCCTTTTACGGACCAGTAAAGAAGAATTCCTTCTCACTGGTAGACAATATCTTGGTCACAGAAGAAAAATACCAGGGGTACTGAATATAATACAAGGTTGAGCGGAGACTGCTCAACAATTTATTACATGTACGCCGATAAAACACGACGGCGGGTAGGGTGGCATAACTACTAACTCACGATAACAACGGTGGTGAAAATATCACCGCGAAGCGGGTGATATGACTCCTGAAAACTACAGCTCTTCGAGCGTCGGGGTGAAGCTCGAGGAGATCTATTGTGGGTGGCGGAAGCGTATATAATACAAGTGACCAATATCCAGGATCGCACGGGACTGACTGGGATTCCTCTAGGCGTCGGACTTACTATCAAACTCTTCATCCATGAGATCGCCTTCGTCAACATCTGGCCAAATCAACAAGCCAGGTGAGTACTATGAAAGTACTCGCAAGACAGTTCGGACATAAGATATAACAAATGTAGACATGATGCCTATGAACAGGTTAACAGGTGCACTCAGACATAGAGATGATACTGCACGGGAAATAAAAGAGAAGTCGGGCGGTAGTCCTCTCGAAATCCCCAAAATAATATATTGGGTGCCAAACGAGGGTCTGAATGACTCCTCGAGAGGAAAATGCAAGAATAACAATGCCGCAGTCGGGCGTCAAGGCGACACCACATAAAGGGCTTATAATAGAAAATAAAAGGCAGTGCGTGCCACAGTCGGACGTCTGAGCGACATCACATAAAGGGCTTATATTGAAAGTAAAAGACAAACATGCCATAGTCGGACGTTTGAGCGACATCACATAAAGGGCTTATATTGAAAGTAAAATACAAACATGCCACAGTCGGACGTCTGAGCGATATCACATAAAGGGCTTATATTGAAAGTAAAAGACAAACATGCCACAGTCGGACGTCTGAGCGACATCACATAAAGGGCTTATATTGAAAGTAAAAGACAAACATGCCACAGTCGGACGTCTGAGCGACATCACATAAAGGGCTTACATTCATAACTTAGTAGTTAATGAATTTTTAAATCATATCAAGAGAATAATCAGGCATGAGATAAACAACAGGGTTAGTCCATCCACAGGAATAACGTTCAACCAAGTTTACTACTCACGCTCGCTTACCGGAAAGAAAAATATACCACGAGGTTATGACATAGACATGGATACGCTGATCACGTTACTTGACCATGGATACGATGACTCGGAAGGATTTGACTCTGCAGAGTTTGTACTTTAACCACATTCAACGGATTTCAGTAGTCACGGGGACTAGTTCCGTTTACGGTGTTTTGGAAGAAACACATCTAACCAGTACACACCCATTCAACATTCCGAAGCCAGGAATCACCCTTGGCAACGTTCAAGAAAAAACCTTGAGACGGGGAGGCTACAACCTCGCGTAGCATGGGATCAAAATTTCTATACGCGCGCTCTAAGGGGTGCTCCCCTCTCGGTCCCAACCGGAAACACCCATGCCCCCTGACCGGATGACTGGCTTTAATCCAGGGCCATGGAACCCTCATCCCGGCCCCTCTGTTTGGTGTGTACACGGAAAGAGGTTACCAACTTACTAAACCGCATTCTGGCAGAAAACATGTGGTAGCACGGAAGGGGGAAGAACGATAACGTGACTCCGTCCACGTTAACGTCGGAATTAATCGGATGACGTAAGGCTGACATGCTACAACAGTACCAACTTACTGCCCTTCATGTCACCACATGACTAGGCCATCTCTCATCAGAGATCACAGTAACTTTGGAACACACGGGTAGTTGCCTCACATGCAACGAGATACTCAGCGATACTCATATGCCATGCACAACCTTTCACGCAAACATGCAAAACACCTATCATATCAAAGGTTCAAACATGCTTGCCTGGTTCGGAGAATTCGGAGTCTAGCTCGGCGAAGTTCGCGGCTCCGTCACCTCTCCCGGAACCTACGGTATAGCAAAAAAAATGCATACTAACGTGAAAACCAACGCGTGCATAAAAGTTGTTCCAATTTTTTTTCAAATAAATCCCATAAAAAACTAGACAAAATTATAAGACTGTCAGAAAAAGAATCACTCAAAAATCACTTTTTAAAAAGTTATAAGGGTTTCTATCCAGGGACTCATCTGTAATGAAACAGAAAAGTTCCAGGGGCTAAACTGAGAAAACAGAAAACGGTTCGAATAGAAACGCGCCAGCCCATAGAGAAAACGTACTCTGCCCGAAGGCGCCAACAGAAAACACTTCGGGGGAGAAAGAAGAGAGGCTGACGTGGGGGGTCCACATGTCAGGTTTGAAAAACCTCGCCGGCGCCCGAAGGCTGCGGTGGTCGCCGACGTCGAACCACGGCGAGTCAGGGAGATCGGAGTGTACCAAGAGTATCAGCGTGTCCTTCCGCGTTGGTGGGTGGTGGACTTGGGCGTCGGAGAGCACCACGTCGACGGCGACACTTTCTCCGGCGGACGGCAACTCGGGTGATGGTGGGGAACTCCGGTGGTGTGCTGCAAACTTCGAATTGAAGCGCGGGTCAGAAGGAGGAATGCACTAGAGAGCTACTGGCAAGAGATGGGAGGCAGAGGTGCACGCACGGGAGCGAATCGAGCTGGATCCCGTGGCGGGTCGCGGCGGCCGGAGTTGGGGAAGGAGACTCCCTCGGGGCTCTTCCAGTGGCTAGGCGGGGTCTTGGTGGAGTGCAGAGGTGGTGTGGGTACTAGCTGGAGCTCGGGGCCTCTATTTATAGGCGGCTCGAGGGGGTGGCCGTGAACGGAGAATCTCCGACGAGCGATTACAGCGAGGCAGTGGCTTGGCAGAGGGTTTAGGTGGCCAGGCAGCACCAGTGAGAGTTACTGGTCCCGTTCCACTGCTAAACTCGGTCGGGCATGGCGTAATGGCGTCGGTCCACGGTGGGGTGGTCGCACGGGCACGACGGCGGCAGAGAGCGCGCTCCGCGCCCAGCGGTTCACGACGAGGGTGCAGCGCGCACGGGGGAGTGGAAGACCACGCGGCGGCCTCCGGTGGCTTGGGCGGCGCTGGGTGGCGCCGTCTGCGCTGCGCCTCCCTTTGGCGGCCGCAAAGCCGCCGCTGGCGTCGGTCACGGGGCGGCACACCTCTTCCAGCTCGTCGCCGACGCCTGCAAGCATCCAGGCGCTCGTGCGGTGCAGAGGACAAGGGGGAGGGGACAGGAAACACGGCGACGCCGGGGCACTGGTGAGATCGACAACAGACACTGAAGAAACGACAGTGGTTCAAACACTGTTAACTGAATTTGACTGAACATGACATTGACAGTGCTCTGAAGGTGTTCGATGAAATGATTTGGTGTGAAGAAAATTTTTCCTGGAGCTGGGACTTGGTGAGGTGACCTCTCAATGCACCCAGAGGCTGCCTGATTTTTCTCAGAATTTTTGGAGAAGGATTTGAATGAAATTCATCAAATTTGGCAAATCTGGTCCAAACTTGCGGCAAGTATAGTTTGAAAAATTTGAACTGGAGACCAGTGGATCTTCATGGATCTTGGTTGAGGGTTCAAAGGACTAGCTAGGGAAATTGGTTTGGAGACAAAACTCAAAGCAGAAAGGGTAGCTCCTTTGAAAACCTCCAAGGATCAAGATAGAAGGCATAAATTGTTTTTGATAAGATATAAATGGAAATAATTATATGGAGAGGTTCAACTTGCTGTAGTTGAGGTACATCATGATCCAAAGGTGGGGAAAGGTTTGTGGAAGAGGATTTGCACATAGGTCATGGCAAGAGAGATTTGTTGAAAGTGGAAAAAGATTATTCCAAAAGCTATAGGGCTTTTTAAAGAAATTTTCAAAGGAAATTTTTCCAAGAGAAAAGCATTTTGGTATAAGTCCAAATAAAAAGAAAGAACCTCCAAGACCAAAATCATGTCTTGGGTGAATCCAAATAAAACACTTGTCAATAAGAAAAATTTCTTGAGAGGAAGGGTTCTTTTGAAGAAAAATTTAAATCACCTCCCTCAAGTCAAAAATAAATTTTTTGAAAAATCCAAATACAATTTTGGGTGTCACAGAACACAAGTAGTTGTGGGCGTTGGTTTGTTCAATATGCTTACCATTACTAGTCTTATCTTGATTTGGCGGCATTGTGGGATGAAGCGGCCCGGACCGACCTTACACGTACGCTTACATGAGACAGGTTCCACCGACTGACATGCACTTGTTGCATAAGGTGGCTAGCGGGTGTCTGTCTCTCCCACTTTAGTCGGATCGGATTCGATGAAAAGGGTCCTTATGAAGGGTAAATAGCAATTGGCATATCACCGTTGTGGCTTTTGCGTAGGTAAGAAACGTTCTTGCTAGAAACCCATAGCAGCCAAGTAAAACATGCAACAACAATTACAGGACGTCTAACTTGTTTTTGCAGGGTATGCTATGTGATGTGATATGGCCAAAAGGATGTGATGAATGATATATGTGATGTATGAGATTGATCATGTTCTTGTAATAGGATTCACGACTTGCATGTCGATGAGTATGACAACCGGCAGGAGCCATAGGAGTTGTATTAATTTTATTATATGACCCGCGTGTCAATGAAAACGCCACGTAATTACTTTACTTTATTGCTAACCGTTAGCCATAGTAGTAGAAGTAACAGTTGGCGAGACAACTTCATGAAGACACGATGATGGAGATCATGGTGTCACGCCGGTGACGATGATGATCATGGCGCCCCGAAGATGGAGATCAAAAGGAGCAAAATGATATTGGCCATATCATGTCACTATTTGATTGCATGTGATGTTTATCATGTTTCTACATCTTATTTGCTTAGAACGACGGTAGCTTAAATAAGATGATCTCTCACTAAAATTTCAAGAATTGTGTTCCCCCTAACTGTGCACCGTTGCTAAGGTTCATTGTTCCGAAGCACCACGTGATGATTGGGTGTGATAGGCTCTAACGTTTGCATACAATGGGTGTAAGCCTGATTTACACACGCAACACACTTAGGTTGACTTGACGAGCCTAGCATGTACAGACATGGCCTCGGAACACGGAAGACCGAAAGGTCGAAGATGAGTCGTATAGAAGATACGATCAACATGGAGATGTTCACCGTTGATGACTAGTCCGTCTCACGTGATGATCGGACACGGCCTAGTTGATTCGGATCATGAATCACTTAGATGACTAGAGGGATGTCTATCCGAGTGGGAGTTCATTAAATAATTTTGATTAGATGAACTTAATTGTCATGAACATAGTCTAAATATATTTACAATATGTCTTGTAGAGCAAATGGCCCACGCTAATGTTGCCCTCAACTTCAACGCGTTCCTAGAGAAAACCAAGCTGAAAGACGATGGTAGCAACTATACGGACTGGGTCCGGAACTTGAGGATCATCCTCATAGCTGCCAAGAAAGCATATGTCCTTGAAGCACCGTTAGGTGACGCACCCATTTTCCTAGCAACTCAAGATGTTATGAACGCCTAACAGTCGCGTAGTGATGATTACTCCTTGGTTCAGTGCGGCATGCTTTACAGCTTAGAACCGGGGCTCCAAAAGCGTTTTGAGCAGCACGGAGCATATGAGATGTTCCAAGAGCTGAAAATGGTTTTCCAAGATCATGCCCGGGTCGAGAGATATGAAGTCTCCGACAAGTTCTACAGTTGTAAGATGGAGGAAAATAGTTCTGTCAGTGAGCATATACTCACTATGTCCAGGTTACACAACTGTTTGTCTCAGTTGGGAGTTAATCTCCCAGATGACTCGGTCATTGACAGGATCCTTTAGTCGCTCCCACCTAGCTACAAGAGCTTTGTGATGAACTACAATATGCAGGGGATGGAGAAGTCCATTCCTGAGTTATATTCAATGTTGAAATCAGCGGAGGTGGAAATCAAAAAGGAACATCAAGTGTTGATGGTGAATAAGACCACTAGTTTCAAGAAAGGAAAGGGTAAAAAGAACTTCAAGAAGGACGGCAAGGGAGTTGCCGCGCCCGGTAAATCAGTTGCCAGGAAGAAGCCAAACAATGGACCCAAGCCCGAGACTCAGTGCTTTTATTGTAAGGGAAATGGTCACTGGAAGCGGAACTGCCCCAAGTACTTAGCGGACAAGAAGGCCGGCAACACCAAAGGTATATGTGATATACATGTTATTGATGTGTACCTTACCAGTACTCGTAGTAGCTCCTGGGTATTTGATACCGGTGCGGTTGCTAATATTTGTAACTCAAAACAGGAGCTGCGGAATAAGCGGAGACTGGCGAAGGACGAGGTGACGATGCGCGTCGGGAATGGTTCCAAGGTCGATGTGATCGCCGTCGGCACGCTACCTCTACATTTACCTACGGGATTAGTTTTAAACCTCAATAATTGTTATTTAGTGCCAGCTTTGAGCATGAACATTGTATCTGGATCTCGTTTAATGCGAGATGGCTACTCATTTAAATCCGAGAATAATGGTTGTTCTATTTATATGAGAGATGTGTTTTATGGTCATGCCCCGCTGGTCAATGGTTTATTCATATTGAATCTCGAACGTGATGTTACACATATTCATAGTGTGAATACCAAAAGATGTAAGGTTAATAATGATAGTCCCACATACTTGTGGCACTGCCGCCTTGGTCACATTGGTGTCAAACGCATGAAGAAGCTCCATGCAGATGGACTTTTGGAGTCTCTTGATTATGAATCATTTGACACATGCGAACCATGCCTCATGGGCAAGATGACCAAGACTCCGTTCTCCGGAACAATGGAGCGAGCAACCAACTTGTTGGAAATAATACATACTGATGTGTGCGGTCCAATGAGCGTTGAAGCTCGCGGTGGCTATCGTTATGTTCTCACCCTCACTGATGACTTAAGTAGATATGGGTATGTCTACTTAATGAAACACAAGTCTGAGACCTTTGAAAAGTTCAAGGAATTTCAGAGTGAGGTGGAGAATCAATGTGACAGGAAAATAAAGTTCTTACGATCAGATCGTGGAGGAGAATATTTGAGTCACGAGTTTGGTACACACTTAAGGAAATGTGGAATTGTTTCACAACTCACGCCGCCTGGAACACCTCAGCGTAATGGTGTGTCCGAACGTCGTAATCGCACTCTATTGGATATGGTGCGATCTATGATGTCTCTTACCGATTTACCGCTATCATTTTGGGGTTATGCTTTAGAGACAGCCACATTCACTTTAAATAGGGCACCGTCTAAATCTGTTGAGACAACACCGTATGAATTATAGTTTGGGAAGAAACCTAAGCTGTCGTTTCTAAAAGTTTGGGGATGCGATGCTTATGTCAAGAAACTTCAACCTGAAAAGCTCGAACCCAAGTTGGGAAAATGCGTCTTCATACCCTAAGGAAACCATTGGGTATACCTTCTACCTCAGATCCGAAGGCAAGATCTTTGTTGCCAAGAACAGATCCTTTCTGGAGAAAGAGTTTCTCTCGAAAGAAGTAAGTGGGAGGAAAGTAGAACTTGATGAAGTACTGCCTCTTGAATCGGAAAGTAGCGCAGCTCAGGAAAATGTTTCTATGGTGCCTGCACCAACTAGAGAGGAAGTTAATGATGATGATCAAGGAACTTCGGATCAAGTTGCTACTGAACTTCGTAGGTCCACAAGGACACGTTCCACACCAGAATGGTATGGCAACCCTGTCCTGGAAATCATGTTGTTAGACAACGGTGAACCTTCGAACTATGACGAAGCGATGGCGGGCCCAGATTCCAACAAATGGCTTGAAGCCATGAAATCCGAGATAGGATCCATGTATGAAAACAAAGTATGGACTTTGACAGACTTGCCCGATGATCGGCGAGCCATAGAAAATAAATGGATCTTTAAGAAGAAGACGGACGCGGATGGTAATGTGACCATCTATAAAGCTCGGCTTCTTGCTAAGGGTTATCGACAAGTTCAAGGAGTTGACTACGATGAGACCTTCTCACCCGTAGCGAAGCTGAAGTCCGCCCGAATCATGTTAGCAATTGCTGCATTCTATGATTACGAGATATGGCAAATGGACGTCAAAATGACATTCCTTAACGATTTCCTTAAGGAAGAATTGTATATGATGCACCCGAAAGGTTTTGCCAATCCTAAAAATGCTAACAAGGTATGCAAGCTCCAGCGCTCCATCTATGGGCTGGTGCAAGCATCTCGGAGTTGGAACATTCTCTTTGATGAAATGATCAAAGCGTTTGGGTTTATGCAGACTTATGGAGAAGCCTGTGTTTACAAGAAAGTGAGTGGGAGCTCTGTAGCATTTCTCATATTATATGTGGATGACATACTATTGATGGGAAATGATATAGAACTTTTGGAAAGCATAAAGGCCTACTTGAATAAGTGTTTTTCAATGAAGGACCTTGGAGAAGCTGCTTACATATTACGCATCAAGATCTATAGAGATAGATCGAGACGCCTCATCGGTCTTTCAAAAAGCACATACCTTGATAAGATATTGAAGAAGTTCAATATGGATCAGTCAAAGAAGGGGTTCTTGCCTGTATTGCAAGGTGTGAGATTGAGCATGGCTCAATGCCCGACCACGGCAGAAGATAGAGAAAAGATGAGTGTCATCCCCTATGCCTCAGCCATAGGGTCTATTATGTATGCCATGCTGTGTACCAGACCTGATGTGAACCTTGCCGTAAGTTTGGTAGGAAGGTACCAAAGTAATCCTGGCATGGAACACTGGACAGCGGTCAAGAATATCCTGAAGTACCTGAAAAGGACTAAGGATATGTTTCTCGTTTATGGAGGTACGAAGAGCTCGTCGTAAAGGGTTACGTCGATGCTAGCTTCGACACAGATCTGGATGACTCCAAGTCACAAACCGGATACATGTATATTTTGAATGGTGGAGCAGTCAGCTGGTGCAGTTGCAAGCAAAGCGTCGTGGCGGGATCTACATGTGAAGCGGAGTACATGGCAGCCTCGGAGGCAACACATGAAGAAATCTGGATGAAGGAGTTCATTACCGACCTAGGAGTTATTCCCAATGCGTCGGGCCCGATGACTCTCTTCTATGACAACACTGGAGCTATTGCCCTTGCCAAAGAGCCCAGGTTTCACAAGAAGACCCGGCATATCAAACGTCGCTCCAAATCCATTCGTGAAAATGTTTAAGGTGGAGACATAGATATTTGTAAAGTGCATACGGATCTGAATGTCGCAGATCCGTTGACTAAACCTCTTCCACGAGCAAAACATGATCAACACCAGAACTCTATGGGTGTTCGATTCATCACAATGTAACTAGATTATTGACTCTAGTGCAAGTGGGAGACTGTTGGAAATATGCCCTAGAGGCAATAATAAAATGGTTATTATTATATTTCCTTGTTCATGATAATTGTCTATTGTTCATGCTATAATTGTATTACCGGAAACCGTAATACATGTGTGAATACATAGACCACAACATGTCCCTAGTGAGCCTCTAGTTGACTAGCTCGTTGATCAATAGATGGTTATGGTTTCCTGACCATGGACATTGGATGTCATTGATAACGGGATCACATCATTAGGAGAATGATGTGATGGACAAGACCCAATCCTAAGCATAGCACAAGATCGTGTAGTTCGTTTGCTAAAGCTTTTCTAATGTCAAGTATCATTTCCTTAGACCATGAGATTGTGCAACTCCCGGATACCGTAGGAATGCTTTGGGTGTACCAAACGTCACAACGTAACTGGGTGGCTATAAAGATACACTACAGGTATCTCCGAAAGTGTCTGTTGGGTTGGCATGAATCGAGACTGGGATTTGTCACTCCGCATGACGGAGAGGTATCTCTGGGCCCACTCGGTAATGCATCATCATAATGAGCTCAATGTGACTAAGCAGTTAGTCACGGGATCATGCATTACGGAACGATTAAAGTGACTTGCCGGTAACGAGATTGAACGAGGTATTGGGATACCGACGATCGAATCTCGGGCAAGTAACATACCGATTGACAAAGGGAATTGTATACGGGATTGTTTGAATCCCCGACATCGTGGTTCATCCGATGAGATCATCGTGGAACATGTGGGAACCAACATGGGTATCCAGATCCCGCTGTTTGTTATTGGCCGGAGAGATGTCTCGGTCACGTCTCAATGATTCCCGAACCCGTAGGGTCTACACACTTAAGGTTCGGGGACGCTAGAGTTGTTATGGGAATTAGTATGCGGTTCGAATGTTGTTCGGAGTCCCGGATGAGATCCCGGACGTCATGAGGAGTTCCGGAATGGTCCGGATATATATATATATATATATATATATATATATATGGGAAGTCCTTATTCGGGCGCCGTAAGTGTTCGGGGGTTTATCGGTATTGTACCGGGACCACCGAAAGGGTTCCGGGGGTCCACGGGGAGGGTCCACCTGCCCCGGAGGGCCCTATGGGCTGAATATGGAGGGGAACCAGCCCCTAGGTGGGCTGGGCGCCAAACCCCCTAGGGCCCATGCGCCTAGGGTTGGGGGGAAACCCTAAAGGGGGCGCCCCCCTTGGCTTGGGGGGCAAGCCTCCCCCCTTGGCCGCCGCCCCCTCTAGATCCATCTGGAGGAGGCCGGCCCCCTCTCCCTTGCCCCTATAAATAGAGGGGAGGTGGGAGGGCTACCGCACCCTTCCCCTGGCGCAGCCCTCTCCCTCCCCAACACCTCCTCCTCCTCCGTAGTGCTTGGCGAAGCCCTGCCGGAGAACTGCAAGCTCCACCACCACGCCGTCGTGCTGCCGGAGCTCTCCCTCAACTTCTCCTCTCCCCTTGCTGGATCAAGAAGGAGGAGACGTCCCCGGGCTCTACGTGTGTTTAACGCGGAGGCGCCGTCCGTTCGGCGTTAGATCGGATCTTCCGCGATTTGAATCGCCGCGAGTACGACTCCCTCATCCGCGTTCTAGTAACGCTTCTGCTTAGCGATCTTCAAAGGTATGAAGATGCACATCCTCTCTCTCTCTTGTTGCTAGAATCTCCTAGATTGATCTTGGTGATGCGTAGAAAATTTTAAATAATTGCTACGTTCCCCAACAGAACCACCACCGGAGACTGCTCATGCCGAAGTGGTGATTACTAGAGAAAAACATAATACTCCAGAGACTTCAAATATTTTGGCCAAAATTATAGCCAAAGATGAATCGCCAATGAAGCAGAAAGGGAAAACCAACCTTGAATTTCCTTCTCTGGAGAATCTGGATGTGAACTCCCTTCACCAAGGATATTTGACCCGGCTTTCCGAAAGCCGGGATACTGAAATTGCCATAGTCAAAGCGCTGAAGCGAAAATATGAGGTATGTCTCAATGTTGTTCTTCCTTATACAATATGTAGCCCCCAAGTCTTAAGTAGAGAAAGTAGTGATATGCTTAAGACTTGCTTGAATAAAAAAGCTTTGATGAAAAATCTGGGTTGACACCCTTAACCCGCCCTTGATGTATACTCTGTAGTTATGCTTAGATGTAGCTCCCAAGGGCCGGGTCATTATGTAAAGAATGAACTGGGACTTATGTAAATTTGCACTAGGAATGAGCAATTGGTAGCTCCCAAGGGCCGGCTCATCATCATGTGGTGGGCCGGGTCTTCTAGTATAGTTAGTCTTTTAAAATGACAATGCATTAGCCCCCAAGTGCCATGCTGAGTGCTTACAACTGCATGAGACTTGGATATAATATAGATCAAAAAACCTGACTGATGTAGCCCCCAAGTGCCGTTCATTAGCCAACGGGGGCTTGCGACTTCCAATAATGATTCTAACTTGGTCATTTTGATATGCAGGAAATGTTAAACTAGGCCGAGTCAAAAACTTCCAGCTTGCAGAAAGAGATGAAGAAAGAAAAGAAGCTTCGGGAGAAAGCAGAAAATCTATCTTCAGATTTTCATTAGCCAGCGGGGGCTTGCGACTTCCAATAATGTTTCTGACTTGGTCATTTTGATATGCAGGAAATGTTAAACTAGGCCGAGTCACAAGCTTCCGGCTTACAGAAAGAGATGAAGAAAGAAAAGAAGCTTCGGGAGAAAGCAGAAAATCTATCTTCAGATTTTCATAGTTCTCTGCTATCTGCACAAGACACACTAGAAAATACCAAGGTTGCTTTCAAGGAAGAAAGAGCCCGCCTTAATCAAACATGCAGAAGAGGCCGAGTCAACGCTTGAGCCTCTAACTCAAGAGCTGGCAACTCTAAAGGGCCAAATCAAAGATATGTGCATAGCCATCTTTGGTAAGTACGAATACTTGCAAGTCACCAAATATTGCCGGCTTATTATATTGGCCGGGTTACTTATATGTGTTGATGTGTGTCAATAGGCAAAAGAAGCCATAACTTGGATGAACTTCCTCTGGTGAAACTGAAGGTTGTCTACAAGTTCCTGGAGTAGCTATATGTGGGTGGTGCTTACTGCATCATGGAAGTCAAGAATACAATGGCGCCACCACACTATATCATGGACATGCTGAAGGAACTTTCCATGTCCCTCAGTGGATCCAATAATTGAAAAGGGCGGCTTGTCATTCAGGGGCCATGTACTCACTTCCGCGGGCCAAGGCTTACTTGCCTGACATGGATCTGGCTCTACTGGACGACGGGTTTCCGGAATTCAACGCGGATAACACCCCTTTTACAGACAAGGATTATCTGTATTGTGTAAAAGAGACCCAGGTGATGGCGACCAAGATTGCGGAGGAACTAGACTTGACGAAGTTCCAAGCCGGCTATTCAGAAGCCAGCAAACGCATGAGCCTGCCCGTGCCAAAGCCTGTTGAGCTTATTCCGCCTCGTCATAAGCAAAACTGTGCTCCTGATGTCAACCCTTCCTCTATTATGAGATAAGACTCAGTTTTCCAAGCTTTGTTGCCAATCCAATGGTTGGCAGACGACCTTCGGACTGGAATAGAAGCAGCCCCCATGGATCAAGAAGAGCCTGCCCAAGCTGACTCGGTTGTGACTGGTGCGGAAGGAAGACCGGGAAACATCAACCTGGAGATCTCCATGACCTGGTTGCAGTAATAACTTTCGCTGACTTGTGTTTCAAAAACTTGATGAAAAATGGCCCAGCTGTGGCATGTAATAGCTGATAGGAAAACTCTGATATGCAAATGCCTTCGTGCATTGAATATCCTTAACTTTTGCTCGATGACAAGTTGATGAGGATGATTGCTTCTCAACCCTGCAAATTGCTTTGATGTCTTGTGATTGAAATCCTGAGCTGTATTCATAGAGCAACCTGGCAAAGTGATGTATGAAAAATCCGTAAGTGTTGTAATAAACTACAACGCACAAGTTGGATTTCCAAGACCAGGTCAAACTTATGACCCGACATTATTTATAACCCGGTGTTGATACAGAATTAGATACCTGCAAACAAAATGCATAGATAGACACACACACACAAACACACACACACACACACACACACATATATATAACAAGCATATGACATAGAACAAATAAATAACAAGCCGGCTTTCGAGGCACGACATAAAGACCGGCTTTTGAGGCACGTGTCTCATTCGCTTCAATGAAGCAGGCCTTGTAGCCTCTTATGGTTTATCCTAGCTCCCTGAAAGCTGGTTCTCACGTGACTTAAGCTGGTGTTTTAACTTTGATAAGTTCAGGGTCAATACAGGCCATGATAGGCATCCGTGCGATTGACTTATCAAGAGTATAGCCAGGTCACCTTTTTGGAGTAGCATCTTGCTAACAGGCAGGTTTAACCAAGTATAATAGTGGCATGTGCTGGGTCAGGAGGGATGTTAGTAGCTAAACTCGATGAGTTGGAGGCCCCCAAGTGACCAATGATCAAAGAATAAAGGCCCAATACACAATTTCTGAGATGAAACAACAAAACTCTAAATTCTAGAGGTGCTGACTTTATTTCATTGATGTATATACATGATAAGGTGTGTACAAAAACTGAAGCCAATGGCTTTAAGTATAATATGGCCTGAGATGTGCAATATTCCAAGGCATGCTAGTCTCCTCTCCAGAGGTACGTGATTTGTTTGCTTCACGTATATCAACGAGATTTTATGAACCGTTGTGCAGATTCTTACGGATGACGAAGGGTCCATGCCAAGGAGGTGAAAAGCTTATGCATACCTGTCTGTTCTTGTATTAGACAGAGCACTAAGTCACCTTCCTGGAAGGTACAACTTCTGACTCTATGGCTATGATAGCGACACAGGTCTTGCTGATATATCGCTGATCGAGATGCTGCAATATCGTGTTATTGTTCCTAAGCGTCCAGGGAGTCTTGTCGAGCAATCTAATTATCTGCCTCAACGTATGCTGCTACCTAGGGAGAGTCGTGAGGAATATCGCTTGGAAGCACGACTTCTGCACTATAGACCAGTAAAACGACGTATAGCCTATTAACCTGTTGGGAGTAGTCCGTATACTCCATAAGACGGATAGTAATTCTTCAACCTAGCAACCATGAGTATTCTCAAGAGGTACCATGAGTCTTAGCTTGATTCCTCGCAGCAATTCCTGATTAGAACGCTCTGCCTGTCCATTGGACTATGGATGTGCCACTGAAGCCAGATCAAGCCAATATGTTCTCGCTGACAAAACTGCTTCATAACTCCCTTTGACAGATTAGTGTCATCATTAATGATGCTGTCTCGGGTATCTAAAGTGAAAGATCAACTTTTTTTAGGAATTTAACTGCCCTTGCTGCATCACAATTGCTGACTGGCTCTGCTTCAACCCACTTGGTGGATTTATCAACTACAACCAAAAGATGCGGCCTTTTGTCTTTGGGTGGCTTGAAAGGACCAACCATGTCGAGCCCCCAGACCGCAAATGGTCAAGTGATTGGGATCGTCCATAATTCTTGAGCCGACACATGAGCTTGACGTGCAAATTTCTGGCAGCCATCACACATGCGAATGATATCTTCTGCATTCGCATGAGCTGTAAGCCAATAGAGCCCATGACGGAAAGCTTTCGCAACCAAGGACCGTGAGCCGGCGTGATGCCCACAATCACCAGAATGAATTTCATTGAGAGTTTCAAGGCCTTCCTCAGGAGAAACACAACGTTGAAAAATGCCTGTAATACTTCTCCTGTGTAAATCGCCATTGACGATGGTCATGGACTTGGATCGTCTGATAATCTGTCGGGTGATGATTTCCTCTCCAAGGAGCTCACCACGAGTGAGATAAGCCAGATAAGGAACTATCTAGTCTGGTATTGCGCGGACAACAGCCACTAACTGTGCTTTCGAGTCAGGAATAGCGATGTCTTCCTCTGTTGGCATCATGACTGATGGGTTATGCAGAACATCGAAGAAAACATTTGGAGGAACTAGCTTGCGCTGAGATCCTAGACGAGACAATGCATCCATGGCCTCGTTGAGCCAGTGATCAATGTGATCAACCTGATATCCCTTGAAGTGTCCCGCGATGACTGTCACATCATCTCTATAAGCCGCCATGAGGGGGTCCTTGGAGTTGCAAGTCCTAGAAACTTGCTAAGCGACCATGTCTGAGTCACCCAGACATCTGACCCGACTGAAGTCCATCTCCTTAGACATATGGAGTCCATGAAGCAAAGTTTCGTACTCAACTGCATTTTTAGTACAGGGAACATGAGCCTCAAAACATAACAAAACTTATCACCTCGTGGAGATGTGATGACGACTGCAGCCCCTGAGCCTTCCAAATGTCTGGACCCATCAAAGTGTATTGTCCAATATGTATTGTCCGGCTTCTCTTCAGGGGCTTGCAGCTCAGTCAATCATTGATAAAATCAACCAAAGCTTGAGACTTGATAGCTGTCCGAGGCACATACTTCAGATGATGTGGACCAAGCTCAATAGCCCACTTTGCAACCCGGCCGGTGGCTTCCCTATTTTGGATGATATCTCCCAGAGGTGCAGAACTGACCATGGTGATGGGATGCTCCTGGAAATAGTGCTTCAACTTTCAACTGTCCATGAAGACATCGAAAACCAGCTTCTACCAATGTGGGTAGCACTGTTTCGACTATGTCAATACTTCACTGACATAGTAGACTGGTCGCTGGACTAGATATTCCCACCCCTCTTCTTTGTGCTCCGCGACAACTGCCGTGCTGACTGCTTTGCTACTGGCAGCAATGTACAGGAGCATCGCTCTTTGTCATGAGGAGCGGCAAGGACGGGTACTTCGGATAGTTGTTTCTTGAGGAGCTCGAAAGCCTTGTCTGCTTTATCACCCCAAACAAAATTATCAGATTTCTTGAGCAACTGGTACAAAGGGATGGCCTTCTCCCCAAGTCGGCTTATAAACCGGCTCAAAGTCGCCACACGACCCATCAATTTCTGAACATCGTTGATATTGGACTGCTTGGCGAGGGTGGTAATGGCTTTGATTTTCTCTGGGTTAGCTTCGATTCCTTGCTTAGACACCAGAAAACCTAGTAGTTTGCCTGCAGAAATGCCGAATACACACTTGGCCGGGTTGAGCTTCATCTAATAGACCCGGAGATTGTCAAAAGTTTCTTTGAGGTCGTCCAATATAGTGTCTCTCTTCTAAGATTTGACTACAATCTTGTCGACATAAGCGTGGACATTGCGACCGATCTGTTTGTGAAAACAGCTCTGGAACAGCGCTGGTAAGTGGCACCTGCACTTTTAAGTCCAAATGGCATAGATGTATAGCAGAAAGCTCCGAATAACATGACGAAAGTTGTTTTCTCTTGGTCTTCTTTTGCCATCTTAATCTGATGATAGCCAGAATAGGCGTCCAGGAAACACAAGCACTCACAACCAGCAGTGGAGTCAATGATCTGATCAATGCGAGGAAGAGCAAATGGATCCTTGGGACAAGCCGTATTCAGGTCTGTGTAATCGACACACATCCTCCTAGTACTATTTTTCTTCAGAACAAGCACTGGGTTGGCCAACCACTCGGGGTGAAAAATTTCAATGATGAACCCGACAGCTAAGAGCCGGGCTACTTCTAAACCAATGGCCTTGCATCTCTCCTCGTTAAAACAACGAAGGTATTGTCGGACATGTTTCATCTTGGGATCAACATTTAGGCGGTGCTCAGCGAGTCCTCTCGGTACACCCGGCATGTCATACGGTTTCCATGCGAAGATGTCCCGATTCTCACCGATGAACTGATGAGCGCGCTTTCCTATTTAGGATCCATATTTGCCCCTAGGTGAATTGCTGAGATGAGTCACCAGGGGTAAAATCAACTTGCTCAGTATCCTCAGCCGACTTGAACTTGAGCAAGGGATCAGACTCAGTAGTGGTTTTTTTAGAGATGCCATACCTGCCGGGTCAATGTTGTCTTTGTAAAATTTCAACTCCTCGGCTGCACAAGCCGACCCATCATAAGCTGCATCTCCTTTCTCACATTCCAGAGTGATTTCCTGTCCGCATTGACGGTGATAGTCCCTTCAGGTCCATGCATCTTGAGTTTCAAGTAGACATAACTAGGTCGTTCCATGAACCGAGCATAAGCTGGACGTCCAAAGAACACATGATATGGACTTTTAATTTTGACCACCTCAAACGTTCGGAACTCAGATCTGTAGTTGTACTCAGTGCCAAAAGTGATTTCCAGCTTAATCTTCCCAATAGGATATGCTGACTTCCCAGGAACAATCCCGTGGAACACCGTGGAAGATGATTCGAGCTGTTTCTCTAATAGATTCATCCGTCCGAAAGTATCATAATAAAGGATATTGATACTACTCCCACCGTCCATAAGGACCTTAGTGAGTTTATATCCACCGACTTGAGGCGCCACCACCAGAGCAAGGCAACCCGGATTATCAACCCAGGGAGGTTGATCCTCTCGACTCCACGTCACTGGCTGCTTTGACTAGTTCAGGTACTCTGGGATTGCCAACTCAACCAGGTTGATAGCTCGCTTTTGGAGTTTACGGTCACACCTGCAAGTACTAGTCGTGAAGACATGAGATTGCCCACTGCTCAACTTCTTAGGATTGCTCTGAAACACATACTGATTTCCCTAGTTCTAATTCCTTGGCCAGATCGCTGATTATTGTTAGCACCGTTACCAGCCCCCTGAAAACCAGAGTTTTGCGCGCCGGACCCC
Organism: Triticum aestivum; assembly: GCF_018294505.1. NCBI lineage: Eukaryota > Viridiplantae > Streptophyta > Magnoliopsida > Poales > Poaceae > Triticum > Triticum aestivum. The sequence goes on from NC_057808.1 coordinate 464,018,882, forward strand.
TGGAAGCCGGCATTGGTGAAGTTGTGAGCCGGCACCTTGGAAGTCAGCTCCGCACCTGTCGCTTCTAGAGTTTCCTGGATGTCCACCATTGCCGCCACCATTATGATTCTGATAAGCCTGGTTTATAAATTCCTGCATGATGAAGCAGTTTTCCTAGGAATAATTCATTAGTTTGTCATCAAAACTGTGTTTGGGACATGGGCTTTGAGGGCTTCCTCATAGTTACGAGGTCGATTCCCATTATAGGGTCTCTGAAAGTGCAACTAATCCCCGGATGGTTTTGGTAATTAATAACAACATATACATCATTGATCTAATATTCATTGGAAATAGATTTCAGACAATGATCAATGATTGGCATGGCGAGGACTAATGGATGTGGACCCCTCAAAATGTCAAGGACAAGAATTGGCTACTCCAAGACTCCACATTTTTTGTTTAGTGATCAAAGATCACATTGAGTCCCTTATGAAAGCTAATACTATTAAAAGGGGATGAGTTATTGTTGATGAGGATGTTGCTCAAGTGCTTAGTGATATTGCTCCAAAAACCCTCAGTCATTTTCTCAAAACACATCTGTCTAAACCCTAATTTCCTATCTCAGTCCCACCAAAAGTATCCCATCTGGACCCATTGAGATGACCACTACCATTGCCACTGCCAAACCCTAGCAATTCGGTTGACCTAAAAGGATCTCGGTGCCACCGAGATGGCATTGCCAAGTTTCTGTGATGACATTGTTTAACTTTGGAATCACCAAGTTGAAATAATCGGAAATTCCGAAACTGGATTCTGCCCTAGACATTGCACTTCGGTCCCACCAAGTTGTTCCACTTCGGTCCCACCGAAAAGCCCAACATTCTTATCTTTTACACTAATGGGTCTCATCGAGTTTTATATTCGGTCTCACCGATTTGGGTCAAAAGTGTGTAACAGTTAGAATTTCGGTGAAGGCTATTTATACCCTCCACCCCACCTACTCTCCAAGAGAGCCATTAGAACGAAACACAACTTCCACAATTCATTTTCTGAGAGAGAACCACCTACTCATGTGTTGAGATCAAGAGATTCCATTCCTACCATTTGAAGCTTGATTTCTAGCCTCTTCAAGTTGCTTTCCACTCCAATCCTTCTCCTACCAAAGCCAAATCTGTGTGAGAGAGATTGAGTGTTGAGGAGTGATACGTCTCCAACGTATCTATAACTTTTGATTGTTCCATGCTATTATAGTATCAATCTTGGATGTTTTATATGCAATTATATATATCATTTTTTGGACTAACCTATTAACTTAGTGCCAAGTGTCAGTTGCTGTTTTTTGCCGGTTTTTGGTTTTCCAAGATATCAGTACCAAATGAAGTCCAAATGCCACGAAACTTCTTGACAATTTTTCTCTGGACATAAGAGACCCTAGAAGCTTCAGGAGAGGGTCAGAAGAAGAAAGGGTGGCCCACAAGCCACCAGGGCGCGCCCAGGGGGGTAGGCACACCCTGGTGCCTTGTGAGGCCGTCATTGCTCTGTTTGACCTAATTCCGCCTCTATAAATTCTCTAAAATCGGGAACCAACAAACAGCCACCCAAAACACTTTTTCCACTGCCGCAAGCTTCTGTTCTTGTGAGACCCTGTCTGGAGGCCTTTTCCAGCACTCTGCCGGAGGGGGAATCAATCATGGAGGGGCTCTACAGCAACCTTGCTGCCCTTCCGATGATGTGTGAGTATTTTACCACAGACCTACGGGTCCATAGCTAGTAGCTAGATGACTTCCTCTCTCTCTTTGATCTTCAATACAATGTTCTCGATGTTCTTGGAGTTCTATTTGATGTAATCAGTTTTTGCGGTGTGTTTGTTTTGGGGATCGTAGCAGAATTTTAAAATTTTCTACGCATCACCAAGATCCATCTATGGAGTTTACCAGCAATGAGAGGGAAGGAGTGCATCTACATACCCTTGTAGATTGCGAGCGGAAGCGTTCAAGAGAACGGGGTTGATGGAGTCGTACTCGTCGTGATCCAAATCACCGATGACCGAGTGCCGAACGGACGGCACCTCCGCGTTCAACACACGTACGGAGCAGCGACGCCTCCTCCTTCTTGATCCAGCAAGGGGGAAGGAGAGGTTGATGGAGATCCAGCAGCACGACGGCGTGGTGGTGGAAGTAGCGGGATCCCAGCAGGGCTTTGCCAAGCACTAGCGGGAGGGAGAGGTGTTGCAGGGGGTGAGGAAGGCGCCAGGGGCTGTTGTGTTGCTGCCCTTCCTGCCCCCCACTATATATAGGGTCCCTAGGGGGGGGCACCGGCCCTGGGAGATCAGATCTCCAAGGGGGGGCGGCGGCCAAAGGGGGGGGGGAAGGTGGCTTCCCCCCAAGCCAAGTGGGGGGCGCCCCCACCCCTAGGGTTTCCAACCCTAGGCGCAGGGGAGGCCCAGGGGGGGCGCACCAGCCCACCAGGGGCTGGTTCCCCTCCCACTTCAGCCCATGGGGCCCTCCGGGATAGGTGGCCCCACCCGGTGGTCCCGGGACAATACCGATAACCCCCGAAACTTTCCCGGTGGCCGAAACTGGACTTCCTATATATAATTCTTCACCTCCGGACCATTCCGGAACTCCTCGTGACGTCTGGGATCTCATCCGGGACTCCGAACAACTTTCGGGTTTCCGCATACTAATATCTCTACAACCCTAGCGTCACCGAACCTTAAGTGTGTAGGCCCTACGGGTTCGGGAGACATGCAGACATGACCGAGACGCCTCTCCGGTAAATAACCAACAGCGGGATCTGGATACCCATGTTGGCTCCCACATGTTCCACGATGATCTCATCGGATGAACCACGATATCGAGGATTCAATCAATCCCATATACAATTCCCTTTGTCAATCGGTATGTTACTTGCCCGAGATTCGATCGTCGGTATCCCAATACCTTGTTCAATCTCATTACCGACAAGTCTCTTTACTCGTACCGTAATGCATGATCCCGTGGCTAACTCCTTAGTCACATTGAGCTCATTATGATGATGCATTACCGAGTGGGCCCAGAGATACCTCTCCGTCATACGGAGTGACAAATCCCAGTCTCGATCCGTGTCAACCCAACAGACACTTTCAGAGATACCTGTAGTGTACCTTTATAGTCACCCAGTTACGTTGTGACGTTTGGTACACCCAAAACACTCCTACGGCATCCGGGAGTTACACGATCTCATGGTCTAAGGAAAAGATACTTGACATTGGAAAAGCTCTAGCAAACGAACTACACGATCTTTGTGCTATGCTTAGGATTGGGTCTTGTCCATCACATCATTCTCCTAATGATGTGATCCCGTTATCAATGACATCCAATGTCCATAGTCAGGAAACCATGACTATCTGTTGATCAACGAGCTAGTCAACTAGAGGCTTACTAGGGACACGTTATGGTCTATGCATTCACACATGTATTACGATTTCCGGATAATACAATTATAGCATGAACAATAGACAATTATCATGAACAAAGAAATATAATAATAACCATTTATTATTGCCTCTAGGGCATATTTCCAACAGTCTCCCACTTGCACTAGAGTCAATAATCTAGTTACATTGTGATGAATCGAACACCCATAGAGTTCTGGTGTTGATCATGTTTTGCTCTAGGGAGAGGTTTAGTCAACGTATCTGCTACATTCAGGTCCGTATGTACTTTACAAATATCTATGTCTTCATTTTGAACACTTTCACGAATGGAGTTGAAGCGACGCTTGATATGCCTGGTCTTCCTGTGAAACCTGGGCTCCTTGGCAAGGGCAATAGCTCCAGTGTTGTCACAGAAGAGAGTCATCGGACCCGACGCATTGGGAATCACCACTAGGTCGGTAATGAACTCCTTTATCCAGACTGCTTCCCGTGCTGCCTCTGAGGCTGCCATGTACTCCGCTTCACATGTAGATCCCGCCACGACGCTTTGCTTGCAACTGCACCAGCTTACTGCCCCTCCATTCAAAATATACACGTATCCGGTTTCTGACTTGGAGTCATCCAGATCTGTGTCGAAGCTAGCATCGACGTAACCCTTTACGACGAGCTCTTCGTCACCTCCATAAACGAGAAACATATCCTTAGTCCTTTTCAGGTACTTCAGGATATTCTTGACCGCTGTCCAGTGTTCCATGCCGGGATTACTTTGGTACCTTCCTACCAAACTTACGGCAAGGTTTACATCAGGTCTGGTACACAGCATGGCATACATAATAGACTCTATGGCCGAGGCATAGGGGATGACACTCATCTTTTCTCTATCTTCTGCCGTGGTCGGGCATTGAGCCGTGCTCAATTGCACACCTTGCAATACAGGCAAGAACCCCTTCTTGGACTGATCCATTTTGAACTTCTTCAATATCTTGTCAAGGTACGTACTCTGTGAAAGACCAATGAGGCGTCTTGATCTGTCTCTATAGATCTTGATGCCTAATATATAAGCAGCTTCTCCAAGGTCCTTCATTGAAAAACACTTATTCAAGTAGGCCTTTATACTTTCCAAGAATTCTATATCATTTCCCATCAATAGTATGTCATCCACATATAATATGAGAAATGCTACAGAGCTCCCACTCACTTTCTTGTAAACACAGGCTTCTCCATAAGTCTGTGTAAACCCAAATGCTTTGATCATCTCATCAAAGCGAATGTTCCAACTCCGAGATGCTTGCACCAGCCCATAGATTGAGCGCTGGAGCTTGCATACCTTGTTAGCATTCTTAAGATCGACAAAACCTTCCGGCTGCATCATATACAATTCTTCCTTAAGAAAGCCGTTAAGGAATGCCGTTTTGACGTCCATTTGCCATATCTCATAATCATAGAATGCGGAAATTGCTAACATGATTCGGACGGACTACAGCTTCGCTACGGGTGAGAAAGTCTCATCGTAGTCAAACCCTTGAACTTGTCGATAACCCTTAGCGACAACTCGAGCCTTATAGATGGTCACATTACCATCCGCATCTGTCTTCTTCTTAAAGATCCATTTATTTTCTATGGCTCGCCGATCATCGGGCAAGTCAACCAAAGTCCATACTTCGTTTTCATACATGGATCCTATCTCGGATTTCATGGCTTCCAGCCATTTGTCGGAATCTGGGCCCGCCATTGCTTCTTCATAGTTCGAAGGTTCACCGTTGTCTAACAACATGATTTCCAGGACAGGGTTGCCGTACCACTCTGGTGCGGAACATGTCCTTGTGGACCTACGAAGTTCAGCAGTAACTTGATCCAAAGCTTCATGATCATCACCATTAACTTCCTCCCCAGTCGGTGTAGGCACCACAGGAACATCTTCCCGCGCTGCGCTACTTTCCGGTTCGGAAGGGGTGACTATCACCTCATCAAGTTCCACTTTCCTCCCACTTATTTCTTTCGAGAGAAACTCTTTCTCCAGAAAGGACCCATTCTTGGCAACGAAGATCTTGCCTTCGGATCTGAGGTAGAAGGTATACCCAATGGTTTCCTTAGGGTATCCTATGAAGACGCATTTTTCCGATTTGGGTTCGAGCTTTTCAGGTTGATGTTTCTTGACATAAGCATCGCATCCCCAAACTTTTAGAAACGACAGCTTAGGTTTCTTCCCAAACCATAATTCATACGGTGTCGTCTCAACGGATTTCGACGGAGCCCTATTTAAAGTGAATGCGGCAGTCTCTAAAGCATAGCCCCAAAATGAGAGCGGTAGATCGGTAAGAGACATCATAGATCGCACCATATCCAATAGAGTGCGATTACGATGTTCGGACACACCGTTACGCTGAGGTGTTCCAGGCGGCGTGAGTTGTGAAACGATTCCACATTTCCTTAAGTGCGTACCAAATTCGTGACTTAAATATTCTCCTCCACGATCTGATCGTAAGAACTTTATTTTCCTGTCATGTTGATTCTCAACCTCACTCTGAAATTCCTTGAACTTTTCAAAGGTCTCAGACTTGTGTTTCATTAGGTAGACATACCCATATCTACTCAAGTCATCAGTGAGAGTGAGAACATAACAATAGCCACCGCGAGCCTCAACACTCATTGGACCGCACACATCGGTATGTATGATTTCCGACAAGTTGGTTGCTCGCTCCATTGTTCCGGAGAACGGAGTCTTGGTCATCTTACCCATGAGGCATGGTTCGCACGTGTCAAATGATTCGTAATCAAGAGACTCCAAAAGTCCATCTGCATGGAGCTTCTTCATGCGCTTGACACCAATGTGACCAAGGCGGCAGTGCCACAAGTATGTGGGACTATCGTTATCAACTTTACATCTTTTGGTATTCACACTATGAATATGTGTAACATCATGTTCGAGATTCATTAAGAATAAACCATTGACCAGCGGGGCATGACCATAAAACATATCTCTCATATAAATAGAACAACCATTATTCTCGGATTTAAATGAGTAGCCATCTCAAATTAAACGGGATCCTGATACAATGTTCATGCTCAAAGCTGGCACTAAATAACAATTATTGAGGTTTAAAACTAATCCCGTAGGTAAATGTAGAGGTAGCGTGCCGACGGCGATCACATCGACCTTGGAACCATTCCCGACGCGCATCGTCACCTCGTCCTTCGCCAGTCTCCGTTTATTCCGCAGCTCCTGTTTTGAGTTACAAATATGAGCAACCGCACTGGTATCAAATACCCAGGAGCTACTACGAGTACTGGTAAGGTACACATCAATTACTTGTATATCACATATACCTTTGGTGTTGCCGGCCTTCTTGTCCGCTAAATATTTGGGGCAGTTCCGCTTCCAGTGACCACTTCCCTTGCAATAAAAGCACTCAGTCTCAGGCTTGAGTCCATTCCTTGGCTTCTTCCCGGCAACTGGTTTACCGGGCGCGGCAACTCCCTTGCCGTCTTTCTTGAAGTTCTTCTCACCCTTGCCTTTCTTGAACTTAGTGGTTTTATTCACCATCAACACTTGATGTTCCTTTTTGATTTCCACCTCCGCCGATTTCAGCATTGAATATACCTCAGGAATGGTCTTTTCCATCCCCTGCATATTGAAGTTCATCACAAAGCTCTTGTAGCTTGGTGGAAGCGACTGAAGGATTCTGTCAATGACCGCGTCATCCGGGAGATTCACTCCCAGCTGAGACAAGCGGTTGTGTAACCCAGACATTCTGAGTATGTGCTCACTGACAGAACTATTTTCCTCCATTTTACAACTGAAGAACTTGTCGGAGACTTCATATCTCTCGACCCGGGCATGAGCTTGGAAAACCATTTTCAGCTCTTCGAACATCTCATATGCTCCATGTTTCTCAAAACGCTTTTGGAGCCCCGGTTCTAAGCTGTAAAGCATGCCGCACTGAACGAGGGAGTAATCATCAGCACGTGATTGCCAAGCGTTCATAACGTCTTGGTTCTCTAGGATGGGTGCTTCACCTAGCGGTGCTTCTAGGACATAATCTTTCTTGGCAGCTATGAGGATGATCCTCAGGTTCCGGACCCAGTCCGTATAGTTGCTGCCATCATCTTTCAGCTTGGTTTTCTCTAGAAACGCGTTGAAGTTGAGGACAACGTGGGCCATTTGATCTACAAGACATATTGTAAGGATTTTAGACTAAGTTCATGATAATTAAGTTCATCTAATCAAATTATTCAATGAACTCCCACTCAGATAGACATCCCTCCAGTCATCTAAGTGAAACATGATCCGAGTTAACTAGGCCGTGTCCGATCATCACGTGAGACGGACTAGTCAAGATCGGTGAACATCTCCATGTTGATCGTATCTTCTATACGACTCATGCTCGACCTTTCGGTCTTCTGTGTTCCGAGGCCATGTCTATACATGCTAGGCTCGTCAAGTCAACCTAAGTGTATTGCGTGTGTTCCGAGGCCATGTCTGTACATGCTAGGCTCGTCAACACCCGTTGTATGCGAACGTTAGAATCTATCACACCCGATCATCACGTGGTGCTTCGAAACAACGGACCTTCGCAACGGTGCACAGTTAGGGGGAACACTTTCTTGAAATTATTATGAGGGATCATCTTACTTACTACCGTCGTTCTAAGCAAATAAGATGTAAAACATGATAAACATCACATGCAATCAAATAGTGACATGATATGGCCAATATCATTTTGCTCCTTTGATCTCCATCTTCGGGGCGCCATGATCATCCTTGTCACCGGCATGACACCATGATCTCCATCATCATGATCTCCATCATCGTGTCTTCATGAAGTTGTCACGCCAACGATTACTTCTACTTCTATGGCTAACGTGTTTAGCAATAAAGTAAAGTAATTTACATGGCGTTATTCAATGACACGCAGGTCATACAAAAAATAAAGACAACTCCTATGGCTCCTGCCGGTTGTCATACTCATCGACATGCAAGTCGTGATTCCTATTACAAGAACATGATCAATCTCATACATCACATATATCATTCATCACATCTTCTGGCCATATCACATCACAAGGCACATGCTGCAAAAACAAGTTAGACGTCCTCTAATTGTTGTTGCAAGTTTTTAAGTGGCTTCTATAGGTTTCTAGCAAGAACGTTTCTTACCAACGTAAAACCACAACGTGATATGCCAATTTCTATTTACCCTTCATAAGGACCCTTTTCATCGAATCCCTTCCGACTAAAGTGGGAGAGACAGACACCCGCTAGCCACCTTATGCAACTAGTGCATGTCAGTCGGTGGAACCTGTCTCACGTAAGCGTACGTGTAAGGTCGGTCCGGGCCGCTTCATGCCACAATACTGCCGAAACAAGATAAGACTAGTAGTGGCAAGAAAAATTGACAACATCTACGCCCACAACTGCTTTGTGTTCTACTCGTGCATAGTAACTACGCATAGGCCTGGCTCATGATGCCACTTTTGGGGATCGTAGCAGAATTTTCAAATTTTCTGCGCATCACCAAGATCCATCTATGGAGTTTACTAGCAACGAGAGGGAAGGAGTTCATCTACATACCCTTGTAGATCGCGAGCGGAAGCGTTCAAGAGAATGGGGTTGATGGAGTCGTACTCGTCGTGATCCAAATCACCGATGACCGAGTGCCGAACGGACGGCACCTCCGCGTTCAACACACGTACGGAGCAGCGACGTCTCCTCCTTCTTGATCCAGCAAGGGGGAAGGAGAGGTTGATGGAGATCCAGCAGCACGACGGCGTGGTGGTGGAAGTAGCGGGATCCCGGCAGGGCTTGGCCAAGCACTAGCGGGAGGGAGAGGTGTTGCAGGGGGTGAGGGAGGCGCCAGGGGCTGTTGTGTTGCTGCCCTCCCTCCCCCCCACTATATATAGGGTCCCTGGGGGGGGGGGGCACCGGCCCTGGGAGATCAGATCTCCAAGGGGAGGCGGCGGCCAAGGGGGGGGGGGAAGGTGGCTTCCCCCCAAGCCAAGTAGGGGGCGCCCCCACCCCTAGGGTTTCCAACCCTAGGCGCAGGGGAGGCCCAAGGGGGGCGCACCAGCCCACCAGGGGCTGGTTCCCCTCCCACTTCAGCCCATGGGGCCCTTCGGGATAGGTGGCCCCACCCGATGGACCCCCGGGACCCTTCCGGTGGTCCCGGTACAATACCGATAACCCCCGAAACTTTCCCGGTGGCCGAAACTGGACTTCCTATATATAATTCTTCACCTCCGGACCATTCCGGAACTCCTCGTGATGTCCGGGATCTCATCCGGGACTCCGAACAACTTTCGGGTTTCCGCATACTAATATCTCTACAACCCTAGCGTCACCGAACCTTAAGTGTGTAGACCCTACGGGTTCGGGAGATATGCAGACATGACCGAGACGCCTCTCCGGTCAATAACTAATAGCGGGATCTGGATACCCATGTTGGCTCCCACATGTTCCACAATGATCTCATCGGATGAACCACGATGTCGAGGATTCAATCAATCCCGTATACAATTCCCTTTGTCAATCGGTATGTTACTTGCCCGAGATTGGATCGTCGGTATCCCAATACCTTGTTCAATCTCGTTACCGGCAAGTCTCTTTACTCGTACCGTAATGCATGATCCCGTGGCTAACTCCTTAGTCACATTGAGCTCATTATGATGATGCATTACCGAGTGGGCCCAGAGATACCTCTCCGTCATACGGAGTGACAAATCCCAGTCTCGATCCGTGTCAACCCAACAGACACTTTCAGAGATACCTGTAGTGTACCTTTATAGTCACCCAGTTACGTTGTGACGTTTGGTACACCCAAAGCACTCCTACGGCATCCGGGAGTTACACGATCTCATGGTCTAAGGAAAAGATACTTGACATTGGAAAAGCTCTAGCAAACGAACTACACGATCTTTTGTGCTATGCTTAGGATTGGGTCTTGTCCATCACATCATTCTCCTAATGATGTGATCCCGTTATCAATGACATCCAATGTCCATAGTCAGGAAACCATGACTATCTGTTGATCAACGATCTAGTCAACTAGAGGCTTACTAGGGACACGTTATGGTCTATGTATTCACACATGTATTACGATTTCCGGATAATACAATTATAGCATGAACAATAGACAATTATCATGAACAAAGAAATATAATAATAACCATTTATTATTGCCTCTAGGGCATATTTCCAACAGTTTGTTGGGATCCGATGAATTGTGAGTTTATGATCACATTATCCATGAATATTATTTGTGTCATCTCTGAACTCTTTTATGCATGATTATTGTAGCTTAATTTGTATTTCTCTCCGGTCTATTGATTTGGTTTGGTCAACTAGATTGATTTTTCTTGCAATGGGAGAGGTGCTTTGTGATGGGTTCAATCTTGCGGTGATCTATATCCAAGTGATAGAAAGGGACAAGACACCTATTTGTATTGTTTCCATTAAGGATAAAATGATGGGGTTTATTCATATTGCTTGAGTTTACTTTGTCTACATCATGTCATCTTGCTTAAGGCTTTACTCCATTCTTTATGAACTTAATACTGTAGATGCATGCTGGATAGCGGTCGATGTGTGGAGTAATAGTAGTAGATGCAGGCAGGAGTCGGTCTACTTGTCTCAGACGTGATGCCTATATACATGATCATTGCCTTGGATATAGTCATGATTATTCGCTTTTCTATCAATTGCCCAACAATAATTTGTTTATCCACCGTATGTTATCTTCAAGAGAAGCCTCTAGTGAAAACTATGGCCCCTGGGTCTACTTTTATCATATATTAAAAACCAAAAATACCTTTCTGCAATTTTGTTTACTTTATTTTATTTTGTGTTTTTGTTCTATCTATCTATCACTACAAGATTTGATCCTTGCAATTAACCGCTGAGGGATTGACAACCCCTTGTTCGCGTTGGGTGCAAGTATTTGTTATTTTGTGTGTAGGTACTACTAACAAGGTGTTGCTTGGTTCTCCTACTAGATTGATAACCTTGGTACTTAACTGAGGAAAATATTTATCTCTACTGTACTGCATCATCCTCTCCTCTTCGAAGAAATCCCAATGCAGCTCACAAGTAGCAAGGAGACTATCATTTGAAGCACAGGAGCAAGGAGTTCATCACCAACACAACATCTATTACCTTTTGGAGAGTGGTGTCTCCTAGATTGGTTAGGTGTCACTTGGGAGCCTCCAAGACCATGTGGAGTTGAGCCAAGGAGTTTGTAAGGGCAAGGAGATCGCCTACTTCGTAAAGATCTACCCGAGTGAGGCTAGTCATCCATGGACGAAGGCCATGGTTGAATAGACAAGGTTGCTTCTTTGTGGACCCTTCATGGGTGGAGCCCTCCGTGGACTCGCGCAACCGTTACCCTCTGTGGGTTGAAGTCTCCATCAACATGGACGCACGATAGCACCACCTATCGGAACCACGCCAAAAATCGTCATGTCTTCATTGCGTTTGAAATCTCCAATCCCTCCTTTATGTTCATATGCAAAGTCTTTATTTTCTACTGCACAACTCTCAGACATGCATGTGTAGGGTGTATTTGACTTGGTAGAATTGCTAAAACTTTCCCACAACTAAAATTGGGAAAAGCATAAGTTTTTATTTGGTCAAGTCATCTAATCACCCCCCTCTAAACATACTTTCGATTCTACAAGTGGTATCAGAGATTTGGTATCCATTGCATTGGTTTCACAACCTAGGAGAGTATGGCGTCTAGTGAGGGAAACTACCACCATAGAGGTCCATATTTTGATGGCACAAACTTTGCTAGTTGGAAGCATAAGATGAAAATGCACATTCTTGGTCATAACCCCGTCTTTTGGGTTGTTATTAGTGTTAGCTTGCAAGGTGAATTCTTTGAGGATGGTAAAGAACTGGATCGTGAAGCAACCGCAGAGGAATTGAAGATGTTGCAATACAACACTCAAGCATGTGACATTCTCTTCAACGAATTGTGCCCCGAGGAGTTCAACAAGATTAGCCGCCTCGAGAATGCAAAGGAAATTTGGGATACTTTGGTTGATATGCACGAAGGTACCGAGTCTCATAAGGAATCCAAGTTGGATGTGCTTCAAAGTCAACTTGACAAATTCAAGATGAAGGATGGTGAAGGAGTCGTCAAAATGTACTCTAGACTCGCTCTCATCACCAATGGGATTGCCGGCTTAGGAAGTGAAGAGATGACCGACAAATTCATCATCAAGAAGATCCTTAGAGCCTTGGATGAAAATATGATACGTGTGCAATTTGATCCAAATGATGCTCAATTAGAAAGATCTCAAGCCCATGTAACTCTACAAAAAAATACACTTCCGTGATGATACGTGTTTGTCAAAGTAGGTCACGTTTTCTGTCATGCATGTACATCCATGACGATTTTATGATAGAATCAAGATAGTCATACCTGTGCTATCATAGAAGTGGTCCATGACAATACCAAAATTATCATCACGGAAGTGTCCACTTCCATGACAATAAATGGCGCGTCATCGAAGTGCTTTCGTCATGGGTAATTGACACGTGGCACCCACCATAAAGGGTCATTGTTAAGCTACCGGGTTCCAATTTGGATCCGATAACCCGTTAATAGCCCGGACCAATGGCGATTTTCCACTTGTAAAATTCTCATTCGCCGACGATCCACGTGTCAGCTCAGCGTTGGGACAGATGTCAACCGTCCACTGGACACGAGTCACCAATGAAACGTTGACACGTGGAACGGCCCAATAGAGGCCCACATAGGTTTAAAAGCCGGCCCAGGAACAGGCCCACAAGATTTCGTCAGATCTAATGGGCTAGCCCCTTAACAGCCTAACATTTTCTGGACCAAATTATGGCCCACATCAGATATGGCCCGTTAAAAGACTGCAATATTCTGGGCCAGTTTATGGCCCATATCAGATCCGGCCCGTTAACAACCTACAATAGTTTGGGCCAAATTACGGTCCATATCTGACCCCACCCATTAATTGACTTTCATATCTTGGGCCAAATTATGGCCCATAATAGATACGGCCCTTTAACAACTACTATGCCATTGGGCCCATTGGGGGCCTGGTTTTCTCTTCGGCCTCTTAATGTCCCATTTAATAGTTCGGCCCGATATTAGATTCGGCCTATCAGCGACCCTGTCTACATATAGGCCTTTCTCGGCCCGGTTTCACTTCCGTCCATTTAAAGGCCCGAGTTGCACCTGGGCCTAATTCTGGTCCGTAGTGACTTTCAGCCTCTTAACGGATCGTAGTCTTCGTGGATACATTCTAGCCCAAACTGCGTATCGGCCTGTTAAATGCCCTTGATAGTGTTGGGCCTAATTTTGGCCCGTTATACATTCGGCCTGCTTCCAGCCCGTCATGTAATTGGGTCAGCCAAGGCCCAAAAACATTTCAGCCTGTTAATAGCCGTCATACCAATCGACCAATAATGGGCAGATGTATATTACAGCCTGCTGTCGGCCCGTGATTTGTTCGCCACAATGAAGGCTCAATCTAAATCTCAGCCTGTTAAAAGCCTATTTAATTTTCTAGCCCAATTAAGGCAAGCAGTTTACTCGGCCTTTCAAAGGCCCGAAACTAATAGTGGGCCGGATTAAGTCTAGACCGAAGTAATGGGCCAAGATGATTGTAGCCCCACGGTTCGATCCGTACTACCGATTGGCGACCGACCAGTTTTAGTACCGAAAATTATTTTTATATCAACCTAACCTATTGGCTCATTGCGCTTCGATCGAAGATTACGACCTTTTCTCAGAGCGACGACATCATAAACAACAAATAAATTACAACACCGTGACAAAGAATAAACCTAGACTATACAACAAAGAAAATTACATCATATTACATCCCCTGCACATCAAAATTCCCAGCCAGTGATAATAAAGGGCAACCAGACAGCAGATTCCATACACTGGACATGTTGCCACCAGTGGAAGTAAACACGCTGACAAAATAATAGACATAACCGACATCACTTCAAAATAGTTCAAGAAAGGTTAGCCCTACCCAGGAGCTGCAGCGCAAGCAACTTAGCAACCTGATGAGACTGCGCTTGTTTGACGCTTATATCCACCAACTCAAGCTGCATAGCATCAATAGACGTCCTGTACTTATGGTTAATCTTGCATAGAGATTGGAGTTCTACTCGGATTTGAGTGCAAGCATGTCTTTCTGCTTGAATTTCAGACTGCAGAAGTCGAACAGATTCAGGCGGCGACTTCATTGAGCTTGTGTCACTGAGAAAGTTCGACAATACATCAAGACATGACTTTGGGGTTGTGTCGCTACCCTCAAGATGTGTTGCCTTCTTCTCTGGAATATGAACATATTTATATTGTGTACGTGCCACTGAAGAAAAAAAACTTTATTTATAAATGACGCGACACCGTTCATGCGTGGTTCTCGACCCTCCATTAAGAGAGTAACTACTACTAGACATGTCAAATTATCCCGTGGGCTGCATCATCGTACATAAATGAGCTCCACCGTGTCACGTGTGTGGTTGGGGAAGACGCAAAGAGTGCTACTACTACGTGCGTGGGTGCATGCACCTCTTCTCTTTGAGCATGGTTATTAAAAGTATAGCCAACTACTCTACCACGCGGTTATTATATGGGCAAAGAGTATAAGCAGTAATAATGATTACTGAGCCATCAAATCACAAGGCCCACCTTTCTCTATATTTGACTGAGGAAGCAACCATCATTTCACTCCTTGTTGAATATCCATCTGCTGCTACCTCCGCAAATAAATAAAAATCCGTTGCTACCTCCGCATCATGGTTAATAATATAGCCATGTCAATCACTACATAGAAATATCATTCACTGATACAATAGGGCTGGCTCTAAGGCTGGAGATTATTTTACTTTATCTCTTTCTCTTTTTGTCTCATTTACTCATTTTACATAGGAGCACGTGTAGAGGATGGCTATTCCTTTTGATGGGACTTCTTCATGGGCTTTAAAACTAAGCAGCTCCGAATTATTCCCGCTGCCCACTGACGGTGTCCTGGATTAGGGGGTACTCACCACGTCGTCTCCCGACCAGCTGGATTGGGTCGAGGACCCCCACGGCCGTTCACTATTGGGCCAGTTCGAGCAGCCCATGCCACATAAAAGGGATATTCCACAAGACTTGGCGCCCAAGACAAGGACTCTCCTAAACCCTAGGCCTCTGGTGCATTATATAAACCGAGGCCAGGCTAGTCAATAGATGATCTAATATTCACTAGAACAATCTCGTGGTAGATTACACGTACTCTGTACTATCCCCCATATGAATACAATCAAAAGCAGGATGTAGGGTATTATATCTTCGAGAGAGCCCGAACCTGGGTAAAACCCCGTGTCCATGTTACCATCGCTCCAAGACGCCTAGCTTAAGACCCCTACTACGAGATACGCCGGATATAGAGCCGACATTGGTGCTTTCATTGAGAGCTTGCTAGGTGATCGTCACGGATCGATGGGATGATCAGGTGATATCTTTTCAGTTAGATCTGTTCAACGTAATTATCTTTTTCTTTTTTAAAACATTGCCGCTGGCCCTGTGCGGCTTTGGTCATAGACGGCAGCGCCCGTACTCTGCACCGGCAATACGCCGGACCCGAGCTCCGCTTACTAGACACGCACGCGCCATGGAGGTCCCGAGGAGGCTGGCGCAGGCGGCAGTATGTGCAAATCTGGCAAAGGAAACGAGATCCATCAAGGGGCGTTCCCATCGAGGAGTCACGATCGGACACAAGCCGATCGTGCGACAAGCCACAGGGAGAGTTGATCTTCCCTTTTCTTTATTGTTTACCTAAAGGAGCCGTGTGTGCTAATTATTCCACAATTTGGAGCCTGGATTCCTGTCCGCAAGTCGGCAGATACGGTATGTGTTATGCAATGGAACTTTGTCAAGACGTCAGCGCAAACACGTCGTCACTGATGATTCACCAAAATCTAACCTGCGTTAAACGTCCGCACGCCGCCACTGCACCAGACCAACCTCGCAATCAGGCCATATTTCTTTTTTTACTTCACTGAAATTAACTAAGTAGAAGATTTTTTCTAAAAAAAAGTATTATTATTATCATTGTTTTTATTCCTTTTGGCTCGCACTAATTTTTGTGCATAGGTAAATCAACTGGTCCGTGTCGCCACCTCTGCGAATGGACGTCCTTGTTCTTCCAACATTGACCAAAACCATGCCGTCACTTCGGTGAGCCACCCTGTGCCGGCATCACTGCACATCGCTTCCTCAAGCCGACGACCATCTAGCCGACCTAGCTCAGCAAGCCGAGCATGGGCAGCACGCGTCATCTTGTCAAAGCTGGGCAGATTGGATCGACCTCTAGGGAATTTAATGGATTTTCTCAAAATTGCTAATGCTATTGTTGCTATTATGCGTTGTGTTGCAGATTAAAGTAACCCGAAGTTTGGAGCTATTGGCGCTATCTCACGTGATGGCTGTTGGAATAATCATAGTGCTACCCCTAGTAGTATTAATTGGAAGTACTTCTCCCGAGACTTCGCTTCGTCTGTCTTAGATTTGGCCAGCCACCCATATTACTGCCAGGTGCTACCTCTCTAAATTATTTTTAGCGCGCAATACTTTTACTCCTGGGAACTATTACTTTGGCTAGTGTCATTTTCTATATACAGGTAATTAATGTGCAGCCACAATGATGTCGCTGTGTGAGTTCTTGTTTCATCGTTATGTTGCATCGGCATCGTCGTTCCACGGACGACAATCTGTTTTCGACCAGCGAATGTCGACCACGCCGTGTCATCACCCATGCCATTATTTCTTTAAACAATATATTTGCACAAGGTAAATGATTCAAGTCGGGCAGCGCTGTCACCTCGGCGTACCGACGTGCTGACGTGGGGTTTCCGTCGTCGCCTTACCGACCTACCGCGTCACCTCGGCTGGACCGGGGGCTTTGCCATCTCTTCGTCAAACCTACTCTAGTGACTTCGGTGTACGTCACTGGCCGACCATCTTCGTCAGCTCAACTGGACCGGGGCTTCTCCTCAACACGTCAACCGCGCTGTGTCACCACTTCGTCAAGCCGAGCTCTTTTCTCGGACACTTCAGAATCGGCTTGGGGGCTGGGACCTCGGCCAGGCCGAGGACTATGTCTTCGTCCCGCCACAAGTCCGGACCTCATCATCAACACCGAGCACACTAACCAGCTAAGTCGCTTTCATGCTCAATTTTTTTAATGTTTAGTTTTTGTTCGGTTTGACCATGCATTATATATATGTTAAACAAAAACTTTGTTTGTTAAAAACAACTCCTTGAGCCAGGTTACCTAGGGGGCTCTTAAATTTATATGAGTCATTTTATAATAAATGTGTTCTCCTCTTGATCGTTGCAAAGTCTCTTTCTACTACTCCTTTTTCTGACGCGAGTGTGTAGTCAATAGCCGGATAGCCTGGTTTCTCTCTAAAGCCGCTCGCATTTAGTTCGCTAAACTGGCCTGAGAAACACTCCGCCTTCGGGATAGGAGGTTGAAGCCGAAGGCTGACCCGCTTGAAGTTTGGGGATCACATGTATCATGTTAAAGCACGACGGAAGCACAAACTAAATTTTAATACCAATTTTCGGATTGGCACCAAATGACTTGATTTGGTTCGAACGTCAAGCTTTTACATAAGTTTTTGGCTTTTCGAGCTTATGGCACTTTTTAGCTATTTGTATGTTTTCCTTTCAGGAAGCGGGACATCCTCATGACCGAGGTGCCCTGCATAATAATTCAGCTTGGGAGATACCCACAGCTCGACATCTTTCCCGCCGAACTACACCTCGACGTTGGCAAAACACACGCCACATCAGAACTAGTTCCTGAGCAGTGCAACGCCAAACACCTTTAAAGCATTGGCAATATTAACGGGGGGGGGGGGGGGGGGGCGAGACTACAGCCGAACACACCAAAACCAAGGTACCCCATATAGTCCTTGGCAAAGCGTTCTTGGGCATTGCTTTATATGCATCGGTTTCGAATTGTGTCTTCGGTTAATAGTTGGGTTGCCCGGCTCCTGTGCTTGCCTCCTACATTCCGCTTTGTTCGGCTAGGTGTGCAAAGGGAGAACCACTGCGATTGTGCTTCCAACTCGCATGGTTAAGCACCTTAGTGGAGAAATCCGAAAACTGACTGTCACAATAAGCGTAAACTGGTCAACGATCCGATGACTGTGTCAAACTATAAGATCGATGGAGGTCACCCCGTGTTAAGCGACGTGCCATTCATAACATTGGCCGAAGTGTTAACGGCTTGACTTCGGCTGACACCAAACACTAATCGGGGGCTAGTAATTGGCCTCCCAACTTTAAGCTCGTATGACTAAGTGAAAGTTATAAAGCCTGCATTTCTGATTGCCTCGTTTCCACTAATGCAACCGCCTCTGCGCACCGAGACATTGGCTAAGGGTTGTCTTGTTACATTGGAAACACCCTGTGTAGCATCTACAAAGGGGTAGAAGCCGACGATGGGCCACTTTCAAATGATAAACGGTCGCAATAGAGTCAAAATAAACATATATCATCAGTGTTCGTATCCAATATACAAGCGCCGCCTTCCGTAATTATCATTATAAAGCCATAAATATGCATCAATTTGACTTGAGATTTTGGCCAAGCTGGGTTGCTTGGCTCCCGTGCTTACCCCTACGTTCCCGATTGTTCAGCTAGGCGGTAAAGGGAGCACCTCTATGATTGTTACTACCGGGTCATCCAGGTTAGTACCTTAGACTAGGTGAAGCCAAAAGCTAGCTATCTTAAAGGATATAATTGGTCGGCAATGATGGAAGTGAAGATTCAGGTTCGCTAAAGACCACATAGTTCGGGCACTATCCCCAAACTAAATCCTCAGTATTTTCCTCCCACATTGATCGGAGGTGAGATTTCATAATCATGATCAGTATGACAACCCAAATAAAGGAACCGATAGCGGGACTATTTTCTTTGGAAGATGTTTCTTATGTTTAATAGCATTATAGCATATCTCTCCGCATAACTTTGTTTATAAAACCATATGACCGGATTGCCTTGTTTGCCATAAATATTTGCCCTTATAAAGGCTTTATAAAGTAGGAAAAACACTCCCCGGCTACTGGCCGAGGAGGTTGAAGCCAATGGTTGGTCAACAAAGTTTTGTACAATGCGGATCTGACCATTAATGATGTAGAGTACTTGGATACATAGAATCATTACACATAATTTGTGATTTTACTCTGGATATCGATCCTTAATTCGGCCACCCGTGCCCGCATTAAGGCTCGGGGGCTACTAGGCTTCGGGTTTATCATTTACTAATATTAAAGGGGCACATCGATCCCCTGATCTGGTGTTGCCACCCGACCAGTGTCTCGGGGGCTACTGCATTGCCTATTCAATGCAGAAAATTCAAAGTGCTCAGTGTTCGGCTTGTTGAACTATGGGCAAACGCGTCTTCGAACAACAATAGGTACCAACTGGGACTTATCCGGCATCAAGCTAATATATTACACAACTTCTCAAAACCCTCTCTCAAGGGCCCAACCGCCGACCATTATCTCCTCTAATGTGCATCTCAGATTTTAGGCCGACACACACCTTGAGGGCTACTGGCTATATATCTCGTCAGTAAATAAATTGCATCAATCGGAAATAAAATCCGCAAACAATTAGCCCAAGCCCGAGGTGGTGCGTCACCTCGGAAGCAGTCCGGCATAAAACTCGGATGTAAGTGGCTGGCTCTATAGAGGGCATTTTCGGTATTAAGCTCGGCTAAACTCATTCGACTTTTTCGAGCCAAGGTGATCTATGACACCTTGGATACAGTCCGGCGTTGGAGCTCGGATACAGTCCGGCGTTGGAGCTCGGATACAGCCCGACTTTGGAGCTCGGATGTAGTCCGGCGTTGGAGCTCGGATGCAAGTGGACACCGCCGCATGGGAACAACTTCAAACCCGAGGTGTGGCGTAAAAATAACAAGGCATTGATAAAGGTAGAAGAATTAAAGAGCTCCTCGGATGCCCGACATGTGAGCACTTCGGATTCAGCTTGGCAGTCCTCAAGATCGAAGTTGGGAAGATTTGCTGAACCAGTTTTCAAGACCGACGACCGAAGATAAAGAATAGTTTGGAAGAATCGAGGAGCGTCCCCAACTTGAAGACCGGTTCAGGGGGTTGCTCACGGTGTCCTGGATTTGGGGGTACTCACCACGTCGTCTCCCGACCAGCTGGATCGGGCCGAGGACCTCCACGGCCGTTCACTATTGGGCCAGTTCGGGCAGCCCATGCCGCATAAAAGGGAAATTCCACAAGACTTGGCGCCCAAGACAAGGACTCTCCTAAACCCTAGGCCTCTGGTGCATTATATAAACCGAGGCAGGCTAGTCAATAGATGATCTAATATTCAATAGAACAATCTCGTGGTAGATTACATGTACTCTATACTATCCCCCATATGAATATAATCAAAAGCAGGATGTAGGGTATTATCTCTTCGAGAGAGCCTGAACCTGGGTAAAACCCCGTGTCCATGTTACCATCGCTCCAAGATGCCTAGCTTAGGACCCCTACTATGAGATACGCCAGATATAGAACCGACACCCACCACTCTGAATCGTGCCATCTCTGATAGTACTCCCATTGCAACAATGAGGTCCACTAGGTCAAGCATGTCCTGTAAGAAGAGACTGTCACGCAAAACATACATTCTTGTTGCCTTCTTCCTCATACAGTACATACTACTAGTACTACCACTACTCATTCTCATATAAACCTTGCGCTTGGCATCTCAAAAATATTAACCTTGCGCTTGTCTCTTCGCCTCTTCGGGAAGTCGAGCAATGATGGTACTACAGTATATGGTTCTGGCTATCTGAGACCGAATGAATTGGTGCACATCCACCACGTGGGCAAGGGGCGAGGGGCAAGGGAGAGTGCGTACTACTACGTCCGTTTCAATATTGTACATACAAAGCAAAATGAGTGAATCTACACTCTAAAATACGTCTATATACATCAGTGTTTGGAGTATGTACTAGTAGTTCATATTGAAATCTGCTAAAGGACATATATTTCAAACAATATGATAATCTCTCTAACCAAGGTAGGGACGAGGAGTATATACGTCTAACGGAGGGAGTACTCCCTCCGTCTAGGTGTATAAGTCACCTTACGAAAACCAAATAATCCCAAAAACACTTAGGTGCGGTGCATTCACCCCCACCTCGTTTCTTGTTTCTTGACATATCAACCAATAAGAGATGTGGGGCGTGCATGCTTTCAATGACTCGAGACTACCAAATACTTCATGCATTGGTTAGTTCATTGCATGCAATGCTATTAATCAGCAAATAAGCATTAAGTTCTCTCGTTTTCCCCTCCTTCTTAGTCACACTGCACAACATGAGATGACTTATTCACCTAGAAGGAGGGAGCAGTAAAATTTTCTCCTCGTCCTGCGAGCCACCACGTGCGTGGGCGAGGGAGCGGGTGTAGGCGTAGTAAGCAAGTTTCACCTTGTCCCGCGACTCTGCGAGCCACCGCACCCGTGGGCGGAGGAGAGGGTGTACTAAGCAAGCTTCTCCTTGTTCTGCGAGTTGACGGGACACATCAAAAGTAATACAGAGCATCTCCAGTGTATAGAGCCTTGCCTCTAAGGTAGGCCCCACATGGTTTGCCTCTTTTTATAAATAACGCGTCAAGTCAAAATTTGTTTGTTCACCCGTGGTACACGATCCTCCATCAAGTGGACAACCAGTACACGTGTCAAATTACCGCGTGGGCTGCCTTTTCGTATAGAAATGAGCTCCACCGTGTACCCGCGCGGGTGTGGTTGGGAAAGAGATGAGAGTATGTGCGCCGTGCGTGCACCTCTTCTCTTCGTGCACGTCCCCCACCTACGTGGGTGTGTGTGAGAGAGATGGCGTGTGTGTTCGTGAGTGTTTTTTATGGGTGGTGATTTTGTGAATGTATTTGTGGGAATATGTGTCGATGATATCTCAAACAAAAAATTGACACATGTGGTACACAACATGGCATATCGTACAGAACGTATGGTTGAGGCATAGGGAATGACTTTCATTCTCTCTCTATCCACTGGTACAACGAGGTGCTAAACAAACGGTTATTAACCCCTTTCCGCGACGGCATTTGGAACCGTCGCCAAGTGAGTGTGTGCGATAGGGTGTCCTTCCCACACGACCCAGTAATCGTCGGGGATAGGCCCTCCTGGGACCCAGGCTGGGGCCGTGTGCGATCGGGCGAGGCATTGAAACCCAATCATTTCTGTAGGTATGTACATCCCACATGGTAATCCGAGAAAACCATTTCCATAGGTATGTACATCCCACACGGTGAATCCCAGAAATTTTTTCCCGTAGGTATGTACATCACACACAGTCAATCCAAGGAATTCGTTTATGTTCTTATGTACATCCCACATAGTCAATCCAGGGAAAACGTTTCCGTTCGTATGTATATCACACACAGTTCTTTGTGTGGAAACGTTTGTGCAAGGTGGCCTAACGCAAACAGTCCGCTGCCGGAAGCCGTGTGTGATTGTTAGTTGATCGAACACGCCTACTTTCTAGAAACTGTGCGGGTTGTTTGAGTTCATCGCCCACAGTGATGTCTGAGTAACCGTCTGCAATAGAAAACCCCAATAAGCAGGGTAATTAGCCTATTATTGATAATCCATGTACTAATCAAACTGATATTTCTTATAAAACACGCCAGATATTTCATATCCGTATAAAAGCAACCAGGATTTCATAATCGAATTACATCAGATAGCTTCGGCACTCAGTTACGCCATTACCACAACAGCACCAAGTTTCACATGCAACATCAAAAACCTTTGGAAAGTAGCATCATACACGATAAATAGACAGATGAATCTCATCTGGGAAACTGCAGAAGCGGAAGGCAAATATTGAGCCTTCAGTGATGTTGAATGTCCTTGCAACTTTAGGCCAGTGGCTATGGATAATTGCCCGCCCAACCTTTGTCCTCTTCGGCAAGACTTCAATATTGTACCGTGGGTGTTGAATGAATACCTTCCTCGCCTCTTGACCATGCAGGTGGTTTGAGAGGTAATCATCGGTGAACTGCTTTGAAAAGTACTGAAAACAAAGCTATGCATAAATCACTGTTGTAAATTTTGAAATGGCACAAGGGGTAAAAACAAGGTAAAAGAGTTGGTACCATCCTATAGTTGACTGATGTCTTCTTCATTGTGCAACTTGCTGTTATTCATCGCAAGTTTCTTCATCCTAACAATCTTTCTGAGTTTCTTGACTTGACTGATATTCATGGACATCTCATTTCCCCATATGCAAAATGGGTCGAACAGTGGGTCTAAGCCTATGATAGCAGAACCTACATGTGCAAGACCAAATTGTAAGAAACCTAAATATTAGAATGATTGGTGCAACTGCACAATAATGTGCTATTAGCCAAAGGACCCTGCTTGAACAAACCTCGATGGTAAACCGCAGTGTCTCCCATTGTTTCCCTGCAACACACATAAGGAAGATCTTGATCAGGTTAACTGAGAGTTGCCATACTATTAGTAGAATATGTATTGAGTACAGCCAAATTCGATTGGTGTCACATGCATAACAATACAAAATTTTACCCATAGCAAATAAAAATCAAATTACAGAACTGAGTCAAACAGTTAAATGGACAGCCGACCAAATGAACCAAAATAGTTAACTGAGCACGACATTGCAGAATAGAAACATGTACTAGAAGATAAGACAGTTAACAAAACAAAGAATGCTTGAGAACAGTACTACGAAATGTAGCAATTGTTGGACCAAAGTGTTAACTGAACATTACATTTCAGAGGACCAAAATGTTAACTGAACATCAGACTGCATATTAACATTACAGAGGACAAATCACTAGAAGGCACTGGCGGTAGCCTCGAGAAAACATCACGAACTGTATTTTAAAGTAGACAACCGCGCGGCGGTGTCGACGGTGGCCTCGAAGATGAGGTGCTCCTCAAAGATCTGGCGGTCGACATGCATGGCAGCCATAGCGACCTCGTTCGCGCGTGCGACCGCATGCTACTCAGCTCCATGTTATACTGCGTGTAAAGTGGCTGTGGGCGGCGCTTAATTAGAGGAGGGGGGCAGTGATTTCGGTGGAAGGTGTTGCTCCGTCAGTCGGGGCATGTGGGATGGGAAAGGAGGAGGATGGTGTGGGTGGGGTGTGGATTACCTGACCATATCGACGAGGCCACGCAACAAGAAGAAGGGTCGGCGGCAAGGAGGCCGCGCAGCAAGAAGAAGGGTCACCGGCGAGGAGGCGGCGCTGCAAGAAGAAGGGTCGCCGACGAGGAGGCGGCGCTGCAAGAAGAAGGGTAGCCGACGAGGAGGCGGCGCTGCAAGAAGAAGGGTCGCCGGTGAGGAGGCTGAGCTGCCAATAAGCAGCAGTGAAGGTTTGAACTTGGAAAGCAAGGAGGAACAGTGGAAATGTGGCTTTTGGTAGGAGGGAGGGGGCGGGGAGATAAATATTTCCGCGGTGGCAAAAAAAATTCGCTCGGTGCCGCGAGAAACTGGCGCGCAAGTGTGGTTCAAGCGGGGGCGGTGGACTGTAGACGACGAAGCTTCCTGCGTAAGCCAGACAAGACGGTGCGCCAAGATATTTTATATCGCATCCCACATGATTCTTTCTAGTAAACTGTTTGTGGTATACCTGATTTTTTCATTATGTTTTAAAAGACAAAATGGTGTTACGGAGGGAAAGGATGGTGTTTGAATTTCTAGAACATTTACGTACAGTGAACATGCAACTAGTACATGAGTGTCGTGTTTAAATTTGGAATTATTCCAGGTTCATTTGGCATTTTTATGCATTAATTGAGTTTCTGGGCATTTAATGTGCATAATTCAAATTTGAACTACAAGCACATGCTCCAATGCACCAAAGTTTGCTGAAAAATCACATGTGTGTCTTTGGGTGAATTTATAGGTCCCATGCAAGAAATGGGTATAAATTCAAACATCTGGGTGTCGTGGCTCGGCCGGAATGATTGAGAAACTTGATTTTTTAATTCCTGTAAATCCAAAACATGGCTGAAAATCATGAAACTTGGCATGGTGTCATGACATGGCACCAACATGCTGCAGTAATTTTTTTGGCTGAATAGAGACAAGCTTTGGTGTAAGCTTCTTGCAAACCGGAGCTTCCCTCAAGAAGGCTCCTGGTTCCGAGAGGGAACATGACACCTCCGTGTGCGAAACGACATACGTACACTGCCTTCTCCCGCCTTAAATTTTGTACACTGGCAGATTAGACCAAATAGAAGTATCGTGCTAAATTTTGGAATTATTCCGTGTTCGTTTGGCATTTTTAATACATTAATTGAGTTTCTGGGGCATTTAATGTGCATAATTCAAATTTGAACTATAAGCACATGCTCCAGTGCACCAAAGTTGTTTGAAAAATCACATGTGTGTCCTTGGGTGAATTTCAATGTCCCATGCAAGAGATGGGAGTGAAATTCAAACATCTGGGCGTCGTGGCTCAACCGAAAAGATTGAGAAACTTGGTTTTTTAATTCCTGTAAATCCAAAACATGCATGAAAATAATGAAACTTGGCATGGTGTCATGACATGGCACCAACATGCTGCGGTAATTTCTTTGGCCGAATTGGGACAAGCTTTGGTGTAGGCTTATTGCAAACCGGAGCTTCCCTCAAGAAGGTTCCTGGTTCCGAGAGGGAACGTGTCACCTCCGTGTGCGAAACAACATACGTCCACTGCCTTCTCCCGCCTTAATTTTTTTACACAGGCAGATTAGACCAAATATAAGTATCGTGCTAAATTTTGGAATTATTCCGTGTTTATTTGGCCTTTTTATACATTAATTGACTTTCTGCGCATTTAATGTGTATAATTCAAATTTGAATTAAAAGCACGTGCTCCAGTGGACCAAAGTTGTTTAAAAAAATCACATGTGTGTCCTTGGGTGAATTTTTAGGTCCCATGCAAGAGATGGGAGTGAAATTCAAATAGCTGGGAATCGTGGCTCGGCCGGAAAGATTGAGAAACTTGGTTTTTTAATTCCTGTAATTCCAAAACACGCCTGAAAATCATGAAACTTGGCATGGTCTCATGACATGGCACCAACATGCTGCGGTAATTTTTTTGGCCGAATTGGTACAAGCTTTGGTGTAAGCTTCTTGCAAACCGGAGCTTCCCTCAAGAAGGCTCGTGGTTCCGAGAGGGAACATGTCACCTCCGTGTGTGAAACGACATACGTACACTGCCTTCTCCCGCCTTAATTTTTTACACAGCCAGATTCGACCAAATAGAAGTACGGTGCTAAATTTTGGAATTATTCCGGGTTCGTTTGGCCTTTTTTATACATTAATTGAGTTTCTGGGCATTTAATGTGCATAATTCAAATTTGAACTACAAGCACATGCTCCAGTGCACCAAAGTTGTTTGAAAAATCACATGTGTGTCCTTGGGTGAATTTCTAGGTCCCATGCAAGAGATGGGAGTGAAATTCAAACATCTGGGCGTCGTGTCTCGGCCGGAAAGATTGAGAAACTTGGTTTTTTAATTTCCATAATTCCAAAACACGCCTGAAAATCATGAAACTTGGCATGGTCTCATGACATGGCACCAACATGCTGCGGTAATTTTTTTGGCCGAATTGGGACAAGCTTTGGTGTAAGCGTCTTGCAAACCGGAGCTTCCCTCAAGAAGGCTCGTGGTTCCGAGAGGGAACGTGTCACCTCCGTGTGCGAAACGACATACGTACACTGCCTTCTCCCGCCTTAATTTTTTTACACAGGCAGATTAGACCAAATAGAGGTACCGTGCTAAATTTTGGAATTATTCCGGGTTCGTTTCGCCTTTTTTATACATTAATTGAGTTTATGGGCATTTAATGTGCATAATTCAAATTTGAACTACAAGCACAGGCTCCAGTGCACCAAAGTTGTTTGAAAAATTACATGTGTGTCCTTGGGTGAATTTCTAGGTCCCATGCAAGAGATTGGAGTTAAATTCAAACATTTGGGCGTCGTGGCTCGGCCGGAAAGATTGAGAAACTTGGTTTTTTAATTCCTGTAATTCCAGAAAACGCCTGAAAATCATGAAACTTGGCATGGTGTCATGACATGGCACCAACATGCTGCGGTAAATGTTTTGGCCGAATTGGGACAAGCTTTGGTGTAAGCTTCTTGCAAACCGGAGCTTCCCTCAAGAAGGCTCGTGGCTCCGAAAGGGAACGTGTTACCTCCATGTGCGAAACGACATACGTACACTGCCTTCTCCCATCTTAATTTTTTTACACAGCCAGATTAGACCAAATAGAAGTACCGTGCTAAATTTTGGAATTATTCCGGGTTTGTTTGGCCTTTTTTATACATTAATTGGGTTTCTGGGCATTTAATGTGCATAATTCAAATTTTAACTACAAGCACATGCTCTAGTGCACCAAAGTTGTTTGAAAAATCACATGTGTGTCCTTGGGTGAATTTCTAGGTCCCATGCAAGAGATGGGAGTGAAATTCAAACATCTGGGCGTCGTGGCTCGGCCGGAAAGATTGAGAAACTAGGTTTTTTAATTCCTGTAATTCCAAAACACGACTGAAAATCATGAAACTTGGCATGGTCTCATGACATGGCACCAACATGCTGTGGTAATTTTTCTGCCCGATTTGCGAAGGCGCACACATTAACAATCAACAAAGTCATTTTGGAACAAGTGCTGTCACGTTACAAATCGGAAACACAAGTATTATTGAAACCGTGGGCGTTCGACTTACCAATTACGTGCGGCCACGCGTCCCCTTTTTTTTATTGGCTAGTAGGTGCCGTGCGGGGTAGCTATTTGAGTACGGGAGGCGTGCGATCAGACCCCTGCGCGTGCTCATCGGGAGGAGAGCCCTTTGACCGCTACCCGCCGCGCACCTCCCTTGCAACGTCTCCATTAATGGCGCCCGCGCACCTGTTCTACGGCGTGGCTATATGTCTCACTGGACTGAGATTTAAGAGAGAAAAATGAAAATATGAAAAGAAAGTTTTGCACGGATCTTGATGTAAGATCCAACGGACCTATATAGCATCGACTGCGACTTATAGCAAGCATGATGAATATAAGGACGATGACAGTGGATAATAATTGTCTTACATATTTAGAAACATAATTAAAAAAAGCCACATGCGGCAACGCCCGAAATACACAAGGGCAAAAGAAGAAGGAAGACAACGATCTGGCTCACTGATCTCTACTTTCTTGATGCATTGCTGCAGGCCACGGAAACTAGTCTCCACAGCGAGCGGTGACGAGGTCTTTCTTGTCTTTAGGATGCTGGTTGAGAGCATCCACAGATTCCTCCACCAGCCTTCTGCGCTCGATGTGCAGCATGGCATTCTCGTCCATAAGTTTCTCGATGATGACGCCGGTCCTCTTCAAAAATGCAGCGGTCTGCTCCTGCTGCTCCGCACTTCCGATGATCTCCTCCCTCAGCAGGTCGCGCTCGGCCCGGAGCTTCGCATTGCTCTCATTTAGTTGTCGGATGATGTCGGTAGACTGTTCAAACAAGGCTTTCAGGTCATCCCGCAACCTCGCCCACCTGGAGATCTGATCCATCTGCCTAAGGACGAGGGCACGCATGCGCCTGTAAGAGTCCTTGCCTACCCGTGAGGCATTTTCCCAGGCCGTCGCGGCGCGGGAGGACATCTCTGCTGCATTCGCGGCGCGGCGGGACATCTCTTCTGCTTCCACGGCGCAGCCGGACCAGTCAGCTGCATCGACGGCACGACGGGTCCTCCGTGCTGCTTCGGCGGCGCGGCGGGACCTCTCTGCTGCTACGGCCGTGCGACGGGACATGTTGGCTGCTTTCGCGGCGAGGCGGGACATCTCTCGTGCTTCCGCTTCCAGGCTCGCCTCTCCCTGGTGGCAATCTCTCGACCCAGAACTCACGCTGGCCATGGCGGACGCAAGGGAACAATGATGAATGACTTGTTTGTTTTTGACTTTTTGTGGATGAGGAGTTGAGGAGGAATGTGCAGTCATCTTGGAGTAGTAGTATTTATAACCGCGTAGTAATACGCTCCTAAGTGGGAAACCATTTAGGTTTTGATCGGTGTGAACAGGTTTGCAATTTGGAATGTGATGGGACGCGACCTCCCTGTTCTTCTAAAAAAATTGTGACGGGACGCATGCTCAAAATTTACTGACGGTTATAAGTGCGGCACTATTCTCGGAAGGCGTAACATGGGCACGTACGCCTTCTCGGCTGCGTACGTGGCGTCTGCACCATAGGGTGCACCGCAATAGGCAACGTCAGCACACGTCTTGTTCTAACAACCGTGCGCGATCGTTATTACCATCACGCACGCTTCTTTTAATTAGAATGGGTGTGCCCGTCTAGCGCACACACGTTGATCTATCTAACTGTTTCAGTTTGTTGTGGCTAATCGCAAACAGTTCATCCATGTGAAGTGTATGACATCAATCGCAGACACTTTGATCTGGCTTACCCATTTCTGTTCTGTTGCCTAATCACAAACAGTTAATCCTTCTGAAGCGTATGCCCTCAATCACACAGACCTTGATCTGGCTGACCGTTTCTTTTGTGTTGCCTAATCACAAACAGTTCATCCGAGTAAACCGTATGCTGTATATCGCACACACCTTCATCTGGCTGCCCATTTCTTTTGTGTTGCCTAATCACAAATAGTTCATCCGAGTGAACCATATGCTCTATATCGCACACGCCTTCATTAGGCTGCCCGTTTCTTTTATTCCGCCTCATCGCAAACAGTTCACTGGACTAAACCGTACGCCCTGGATCACACACGCAACTAAAATCTGAACCATGTTTGATGCATCTTCCATTGCAAACATTTTGCACCTTTTTTGACGGTTTTTTACATCCCCGTTTGTGATTAATGCATCACACACAGTTTCGTGAAAGGGTCTCTGATCGTAGTGTCGCGTTAGCAGCATCCTGCAGTAGTGATCTTCTACCATGGTCGGGCTTTCAGTCTTACTCAACTTCACACCTTGTAATACAGGCAAGAACCCCTTCTTGGACCGAACCATTTTGAACTTCTTCAAATCTTATCAAGGTATGTGTTTTGTGAATGTTCTATTAAGCGTCTTGATCTATACATATAGATCTTGATGCTCAATATGCAAGTAGCTTCACCGAGGTCTTTCACTGAAAAATTCTTATTCAAGTATCCTTTTATGCTATCCAGAAATTCTATATCATTTCCAATCAACAATATGTCATCCACATATAATATCAGAAATGCTACATAGCTCCCACTCACTTTCTTGTAAATACAGGCTTCACCGCAAGTCTGTATAAAACCATATTCTTTGATCACCTCATCAAAGTGTATATTTCAACTCCGAGATGCTTGCATCAGTCCATAGATGGATCACGGGAGCTTGCACACTTTGTTAGAACCTTTAGGATCGACAAAACCTTATGGTTGCATCATATACAACTTGTCTTTAAGAAATCCATTAAGGAATGCAGTTTTGACGTCCATTTGCCAGATTTCATAATTATAAAATGAGGCAATTGCTAACATGATTCAGACTGACTTAAGCATCGCTACGGGTGAGAAGGTCTCATCGTAGTCAACCCCTTGAATTTGCCGAAAACCTTTTGCGACAAGTCGAGCATTGTAGATGGTGACATTACTATCAGCGCCAGTCTTCTTCTTAAAGATCCATTTATTCTCAATGCCTTGATGATCATCGGGCAAGTCCACCAAAGTCCACACTTTATTCTCATACACGGATCCTATCTCATATTTCATGGCCTCAAGCCATTTATCGGAATCTGGGATCATCATAGTTTCTTCATAGTTCATAGGTTCGTCATGGTCTAGTAACATGACTTCCAGGACAGGATTACCGTACCACTCTAGTGTGGAACGTGCTCTGTTCAACCTACGAGGTCCAGTAGTAACTTGATCTGAAGTTTCATGATCATCATCATTAGCTTCCTCTCTAGCTGGTGTAGGCATCACGAGAACGGATTTATCTGATGTGCCACTTTCCAATTCGAGAGAAGGTACAATTAACTCATCAAGTTCTACTTTCCTCCCACTCACTTCTTTCAAGAGAAACTCCTTCTCTAGAAATGACCCATTCTTAGCAACAAAGATCTTGCCTTCGGATATGTGGTAGAAGGTGTACCCAATTGTTTCCTTAGGGTATCCTATGAATATGCACTTCTCCCATTTAGGTTCGAGCTTATCAGGCTGAAGCCTTTTGACATAAGTGTGGCATCCCCAAACTTTAAGAAACGACAGCTTAGGTTTCTTGCCAAACCACAGTTCATACAGTGTCGTCTCAACGGATTTAGACGGTGCCCTATTTAACGTGAATGCAGCTGTCTCTAATGCATAACCCCAAAATGATAGTGGTAAATCGATAAGAGACATCATAGATTGCACCATATCTAATAAAATACAATTACGATGTTGATACACCATTATGCTGTGGTGTTCCAGGTGGGGTGAGTTGTGAAACTATTCCACATTGTTTTAAATGCAGGCCGAACTTGTAACTCAAACATTCGCCTCCGCGATCAGATCGTAGAAACTTTATTTTCTTGTTATGATGATTCTCCACTTCATTCTGAAATTCTTTGAACTTTTCAAATGTTTCAGACTTGTGTTTCATTTAGTAGATATACCCATATCTGCTCTAATCATCCATGAAGGTCAGAAAATAATGATACCCGCCGCGTGCTTCAACACTCATTGGACCGCATACATCAGTCTGTATTATTTCCAATAAGTCATTAGCTCGCTCCATTGTTCCGGAGAACGGCGTTTTAATCATCTTGCCCATGAGGCATGGTTCGCAAGTATCAAATGATTCATAATCAAGTGATTCAAAAAGTCCATCCGCATGGAGTTTCTTCATGCGCTTTACACCAATATGACCTAAACGGCAGTGCCAAAAAATATGTTGCACTATCACCATCAACTTTGCATCTTTTGGCATCAATATTATGAATATGTGTATCACTACGATCGAGATTCAATAAACCATTTAAATTGGGCGTATGACCATAGAAGTTTTTATTCATGTAAACAGAACAACAATTATTCTTTGATTTAAATGAATAACCGGATCGCTATAAACATGATCCAGTCATATTCATGCTCTACGCAAACACCAAATAACATTTATTTAGGTCCAACACTAATCCCGAAGGTAGAGGGAGTGTGCGATGGTGATCTTATCAACCTTGGAATCACTTCCAACACACATCGTCACCTCGCCCTTAACTAGTCTCTGTTCATTTTGCAACTCTTGTTTCGAGTTACTAATCTTAGCAACTGAACCGATATCAAATACCGAGGGGCTACTATGAACACTAGTGAAGTACAAATCAATAACATGTATATCAAATATACCTTTGTTCACTTTGCCATCCTTCTTATCCGGCAAGTATTTGGGGTTGTTCCACTTCCAGTGACCATTTCCTTTGCAGTAGAATCACTCAGTTTCAGGCTTGGGCCTAGCTTTGGGTTTCTTCATGGGAGCGGCAACTTGTTTGCCATTCTTCTTGAAGTTCCCTTTCTTTGCCTTGCCCTTTTTCTTGAAACTAGTGGTCTTGTAAACCATCAACAATTGATGCTCTTTCTTGATTTCTACCTTCGCCGATTTCAGCATTGTGAAGAGCTTGGGAATCGTTTTTGTCACCCCTTGCATATTATAGTTCATCATGAAGTTCTAGTAGCTTGCAGATAGTGACTAGAGAACTCTGTCAATCACTATCTTATCTGGAAGATTAAGTCCCGCTTGATTCAAGCGATTGTAGTACCCAGACATTCTGAGCACATGCTCACTAGCTGAGCTATTCTCCTCCATCTTGTAGGCAAAGTACTTGTCAGAGGTCTCATACCTCTCGACATGGGCATAAGTTTGAAATACCAGTTTCATCTCTTGGAACATCTCATATGCTCTGTGGCGTTAATAACGTTTTTGAAGTCCCAGTTCTAAGCCGTAAAGCATGGCGCACTAAACTATCAAGTAGTCATCATATCGAGCTTGCCAAACATTCATAACGTCTGCATCTGCTCCTGCAACAGGTCCGTCACCTAGCGGTGCATCAAGGACATAATTCTTCTGTGCAGCAATGAGGATAATCCTCAAGTTACGGACCCACTCCGTGTAGTTGCTACCATCATCTTTCAACTTAGCTTTCTCTAGGAATGCATTAAAATATATAGGAGCTATATCGCGAGCTATTGATCTACAACATAGATATGCAAAACTATCAACACTAAGTTCATGATAAATTAAGTTCAATTATCAAATTACTAATGAACTCCCACTTAAATAGACATCCCTCAAGTTATCTAAGTGATACGTGATCCAAATCAATTAACCCATGTCCCACCATCACGTGAGATGGGGTAGTCATCAATGGTGAACATCTCTATGTTGATCATATCTACTATATGATTCACGTTCGACCTTTTGGTCTCTAGTGTTCTGAGACCATGTCTGTACATGCTAGGCTCATCAAGTTTAACCCAAGTATTCCGCATGTGCAAAACAGTCTTGCACCCATTGTATGTGACGTAGAGTCTATCACACCTGATCATCATGTGGTGTCTCAACACGACGAACTGTAGCAACGGTGCATACTCAGTGAGAACACTTTTACCTTGAAATTTAGTGAAGGGATCATCTTATAATGCTATCGTCGTTCTAAGCAAAATAAGATGTAAATAAGATAAACATCACATGCAATCAAAATATGTGACATGATATGGCCATCATCATCTTGTGCTTTTGATCTCCATCTCCAAAGCATCGTCATGATCTCCATCGTCACCGGCTCGACACCTTGATCTCCATCGTAGCATCGTGTTCGTCTCGCCAACTATTGCTTCTACAACTATCGCTAACGCATAGTGCTAAAGTAAAGCAATTACATGGCGTTTGCATTTCATACAATAAAGAAACAACCATAAGGCTCCTGTCGGTTGCCTGATATCTTACAAAACATAATCATCTCATACAATAACGTATATCACATCATGTCTTGACCATATCACATCACAACATGCCCTGCAAAAACAAGTTAGACGCCCTCTACTTTGTTGTTGCAACTTTTACGTGGCTGCTACGGGCTTCTAGCAAGAATCGTTCTTACCTACGCATAAAACCACAATGGTGTTTCATCAAGTTTGTTGTTTTAACCTTCTTCAAGGACCGTCCGCAGTCAAATTCGATTCAACTAAAGTAGGAGAAACAGACACCTGCCAGCCACCTTTATGCAAAACTAGTTGCATGTTAGTCGGTGGAACCTGTCTCATGTGCGTGGACATGTAAAGTTGGTCCGGGCCACTTCATCCCACAATACCGTCGAATAAAAATAAGACATTAAGGTAACCAGTATGACTATCACCCCTTTTGAAAGTGCGTTATATCGACTAGAGGGGGGGTGAATATGCAATTTTTATAAATTCTTCACTGAGGAATTTGTGGGTGAGGAAATTACTTAGCGAAGAACAACTTGCAGCGGAATAAGTACTCAAAAGTATGCATAGGAGAGCACAAGCATAGTCATCATGATGAAATGAAAACAAGCACAGAGTACAGTAAGCATAAGCACAGGATAACATAGGATGAAGACAAACAGATTGAGGAAATTGAACTGAGGAAATTGAGAAAGTCTTCAAACACAGATATGAACAATTGCACAACACAGGAATGAGGAAATGAAAGAGTTGAGGAAATAGAACCAGTAAGCTTGGTGAAGACAATGATTTAGTAGACCAGTTCCAACTGCTGTCTCAGTTGTACATCTGGTTGGAGCGGCTAGGTATTTAAACCTGAGGACACCCATCCGGACACAGTCCTCACCGTATTCTCCTTGAACTAAGGTCACACAGACCTCGTCCAATCACTCGTGGTAAGTCTTCAGGTGACTTCAAACCTTCACAAACTTGGTCACTCGGCGATCCACAAATTCCTCTTGGATGCTCTAGACCATGACGCCTAACCGTCTAGAAGAAGCACAGTCTTCAAAGGTAACAAGTGTCGGATCCACGCAGGATCAATCTCTTCAGTGATGCTCAATCACTTTGGGTTTGTAGGTGTTTGGGTTTGGGGTTTTTCCTCACTTGATGATTTTCGCTCAAAGTCCTCGGAGGATGGGATGCTCTCAAATGACAAGTGTCAGTTTCTCTCGGAGCAGCCAACCAGCTAGTGGTTGTAGGGGGCGGCTATTTATAGCCTAGGGAGCAGCCCGCATGATAAGACATAAATGCCCTTCAATGATATGACCGTTAGGTGGGTAGATATTTTGGGACAGCTGGCGCATAGCACAGCAACGGTCGGAAATTTGAGGTTCAAATTCCTCAGGGCTATCATGTTCCTCACTGTGTAGGCAATCCGCACTGGCGAATTCCTAACTCCTCAGTCAGAACAAATTCCTCAGAGACCAGAAGAACTTCGTCTCTGTCACTGAAGAATATGACTGAACTGTATGAGATTTCCAATGGCTTCACTCGAAGGGATTGGTAGGTGTAGGATTTTGAGTTGAGCATCACATGGAAATTTTTCCTTAGTATTTCCTCGACCCCCTTTAACAGTACGGTGTTTCCTATGACTCAAGAAAGAGAAAATGAAACTACGAAAACAAAAGTCTTCACGCTTCATATTCCTCAAATGAATACCAAGTCTTCAAGGTCACACCAATTTCTTCACTTTCAAAGTCTTCAGAAAGTCTTCAGAAATCCAAAGTCTTCAGTCGAAGAACTTCATTTTTAGGGGTCGACTTTCTCTGTAATTATCAAACTCCTCATAGACTTATAGATCTGTGTACACTCACAAACGCATTAGTCCCTTAACCTATAAGTCTTCAATACACCAAAATCACTAAGGGGCACTAGATGCACTTACAATCTCCCCCTTTTTGGTGATTGATGACAATATAGGTTAAGTTTTCAACGGGGATAAACATATGAAGTGTAAATACTGATATTGAGGAATTTGATTGCAAGATATAGAAGAACTCCCCCTGAAGATGTGCATAGTGAGGAATTTGCTTTTGAAGCAATGCACACTTGAAGAGTTGAATCATGGAGATCTCCCCCTATATCTTGTAATTCATACACGCATTTGACATAATATATGAAGAATTTGAAATGCATGATGAAATATGGTGACTGATGTAATTCAGCATGCGTGCAATAACATTAACGAGGAATAAGCATGCAGAAGAAACAGCAAAAGTATCAGGTCACCATAGAGTTTAAGTTTACAACTCGATCCAGCAAAGTCTTCAAAAGAACGAGAGTTGCAACTTAGAAAAAAACGCCCATATAATAGACCCGCTTGAAGACTAACTCAAATTTCTCCCCCTTTGTCATCAAATGACCAAAAGGGTCGAAAATGAGGACTAACGCCCCTGAAGAATATCAAGGTGATGAAGGAGCGTCAGCGTTGTTGGGGTCGGTTGTTGGAGTAGGGCCTGCCGCAGTGTCGTCCAAATCTTCATTTTCATCAGTGTCACGTGATGAAGAATAGGAGCTGGCCACCAAGGAAGGAACCTTGACCTTCTTGTACTTCTTCGGAGGAGGTGCAGCCCAGTCAAGATCGTCCTTGAGACCCATTGTCTTCAGATCTTCTTCACTATAGACTTGAGACAGAACAGCCCAGGTGCGGTTGAGGATTTCATGAAGGTAGTAGTGGTTTTTCTTCACTGCATTGTGGGTAGCAGTCATGTTGTGAAGAATTGAACCAAACTGACGCTTGACCCATTTATGATTGCGATCAACCTTCTGGTGAAGACTGAGGAGAAGCTCACGGTCAGTCATCACCCTGGGTGCTGTGCCTTGAGGATTTTGCTTGGGTGCGTTGGCGGCAGAGTCATGGGTGGCAGAGTCATCATTGGTGGAGTAGGATGCAGCCTTGCGAAATTGTCCATCCAATGGACGACTGCCTTCATCAATTACAGCAGTAGCCTTGCCCTTTTCATCAGCTGAGGAAAATGTCCGTTTGAGGACTTCAATTGGGGGCAAGTAGCTGCAATGGTTCAGTGTATCAGCTTTATAGTTGAGTGAAGACCTTGTCCTGATGAATCTCATAATCCAAGGTGCATAAGGCTTCAACTCAAATGGTGACATGGCGACATTAGCCAGAGTCCTCATGAAGAAATCATGGAAGTTGATGGGAATGCCATGAATGATATTGAAAAGCAGATTCTTCATGATGCCAACGACTTCTTCTTCATTTGAGTCGTGGCCCTTGATTGGACTCAATGTCTTCGTCAGAATGCGATAGACAGTCCGAGGCACATACAACAATTCCTTCACAAGGAATTTTGTTCTTGAGGTCTGACCTGGCTTCAAAGGCTTCATCAGCACTTGCATGTAGTGATCGGTTAGCTCAGGTTCATTGTAGACGCAACAAGCACCTTCAAGGGGCGGACTGAGAGGTAAGGCACGAAGCAATTCAGTAGCTGGTGCCTTGTAGTGAGTGTTTTCAGACATCCAGTCCAGCACCCATGAATTCACATCTTCAGAATTTCCGGTGATGTGCAGCGTTGCATAGAATTGAAGAATAAGTTCTTCATTCCAATCACAGATGTCAGTGCAGAAATTTAACAGTCCAGCGTCGTGAAGAACACTGAGGACTGGCACGAAGCACGGCAGAGATTCCATGTCCACGTGAGGAATGTGCTCATGATCGAAGACTTTGTCTTTGTCGAACAGCACTGAGGAATAGAAATTTGCCTGGCTGGCAGTCCAGAAACGCCTCTTCCTTATGCGAGCAGAGTCATAAGGGTTGTAATCAGTGAAGAATACATGCTCGCCAAAGAAGGCATCAGTCTTGAATTTTTGCTTCCTGGAGAAGGATCCTTTGGTTTGGGCAGAGGAGTGTCAGTGAGTTGCATCACAACCTCAGGAATCACAATCTCAGGTTCTTCAGGCTGAGGAATTTCTGGTTCCTCTTCAGTGGCAGCCTGGTTCTTGAATTCTTCATTTTCAGTTTCTTCAGCACTAGCGGCTGGAATGTCTTCATGAGCTTCATCAGATCCCATTTGAACTGTAGTGACTGGGGACTGAGGAATTTGCTGCAGTGGAGTGAAGAGTGGAGAATTGGGGTGCTGACTTTCCCAAAAGTCATCATTCATCACAGGTGTGGTACAGCCAATGTCCACATCTTCATCTTCAATTTCTTCAACGCCGGCCTCTTCAGCAGTAAACTGAGGCACAGGCGAGGAAACAACTGGGGTTGAAGGGATTTCATCCACTTCAATTTCTTCATCCATCTGCTCTGACGTAGCAGCAGAAGGAGTTTCTTCATCAGATCCGCTAGGGATCACATATTCTTCACCAAAAGGAACAAGGTCCTTTGATGGCATGGTTGAGATTGGAACAACATCAATCGGGTTTGCAAAAGAGCTGGTCATAGGCTTCATTTTCTTCGGAGCAGAAGAATCTAAAGAAGCTGATGCTTTGCTTCTCTTCACTGCTGCACGCTCTGCAGCCTTGGTCTTCTTCACATCAGATGCAGATGGAAGGATTGGAGTTGGAGTAGGCGCAGGAGGAGCAGAGGAATTTGGTGCAGTTTCTTCATGCACAACTAATGCAGTTGCCCTGACCTCTTCATTTTCTTCAGGCGCACCGCTAGTGGGTGCCCTGGAACTCACGTTATCTTCAGCAGCCTGATTGTCATCAGCGGTGCTAGCATGTTCTTCAGTTTGCTGAGCAGATGCTTTAGCCGGAGTGACTTCAATATGCACAGGGGCAGCGACACTTGAAGTGAGTGTCTTCGTCAGATTGACAAACCTGACCTTGGCTCCTTTCCAATCAGCATAGTTAGTGTTGAAATCATAGCTGAGGACTTTGATTTCAGACTGGAGCTTTACAAGTTCATCAGTTGTCATAGAGACAACGTTGTTCTTCAGGAACTTCTCCTTCCTGTACTGTGCTTTCTTGAGTTGCCTGGCCTTCTCATATTTCCATTTTTCTTCACTGATGAAATGGGTCAGCATGTGACTTTGGCCAGGTGTCAACTTGAAATCAGGCATAGGAGTGTTTGGGTCCTCGTGCCAGAGATCAATATAGTCGAGGATCAGCTTTGGATCCAAAAGCAGTGGCACTTCTGTGCCCTTGGCTCTAGCGGCCCTTACTTGCCTGTCTCTGATGATTTCAGCAAGTTCTTCATCATCAGCTTCGTCTTCATCAGACGGTACTTGGAAGGCGACCTGCTTCTTCTGAGGACTTGGGCGAGAGCCTCGTCCAGCAGTTGTCTTTGTCTTCAGCAGAGAGGGTCCTGTTGAAGACTTTGGTGCAGCTGAGGAACTAGCTGAAGCTCCTGAGGCAATAGAGATGCCTGTAGTCCTTTGGCACGTGGCAAGATGCACAGGTGCTGAGGATTTTGTCGGAGCAGCTGAGGACTTTGGAGGAGCAGGAGCGGCTTGAGGAATTGGCCGTGAGGGCTGAGCTGAGGAAATTGGCCGTGAGGGCATTGAAGAAGAGGCACTTGGCTTGTGCGCAGGCTTCTTTGCCATGGATTTCTTCGGCCGTACAGAGGCCTCAGCAGCAGCAGTGGAATCTGTTGAATTTCTTCACTGCATCTTTTGCCTGTTTGGCCAACTTGGCTTGGCGCTTGGCCCATTCTTCAGGAAAATCCTCACCGCGCTTGATGCTAGTGGGATCTGCCTCTTGGCCAGGTGCCAATGGAGGTCTTGAGCATGGAGGAGTAACAGCGAATTTCTTCATGTATTTTGGAGTCACATACCTGTACTCCCTCCACTCTTTTGCCCATCTCCTTTCTATCCTCTGAATGCGCACCTTGCGCTGATTTTTATCTTCCTCAGGGGGTGTGCAGTACCCAGCATAAATGTCCTCAGGGATTTCAAAGGCAGTATTGACCTCAGGCTTCTTTCCTCCTTTCTGTGGCCTCTTTTCATTAGCCATTTTCTTCAGTTGAGGAATTTGAACAATTGAACTCTCTGAAGAAGTATGCAACTTTTCTTCAAGGAACGCTGCAAATGAGTTAAGTTGATGAGAACCTAGTGATTCAGCAGCGGACATGAGTACCTGTGAACAGAGTATAGTTGCGAGGAATTTGGAGAGGTCATATGCGTTCTCAGAAGGTTTTTCAATAAGAACAAGTTTGAGGAATTTGACCAGATGAGTCTTGAAGAATTTCACTAAGCGTTCTTTGTCTTAGGTTCCAGAGTTGTATAGATCGAAGATCCACACAATTGAGGAATCTTGAAGAAAAGTGATGCTTAGAGAAACGAATCAAGAGCAGATGACATGTGAGGTGTTTAGTGTGTGAGGATTTGAAGAAAAAACACCTTTGAAGATTTTGTAGTAAACATTTGAATCAAAGTGGGCAGTAAAAGTAACTTTTAATTACCCTGAACGAAGAACACGACGAACTGGGATGTGGAGAAGTGAAGCTCGTCTGTGCAGATCTTCCACGCCCTAACTTGGCGGAGGAAGACGGCTACGGCGGCGGCGGAGTGAAGATTTCCGCGGCCGGCGTGAGTACGGCGGCGACGAGGTCGAGGCAGTGAAGCTCTTCCTCACCGGCGACGATGATGTAGCGGCGGCGCTAGGGTTTGAGAAGCTCGAGCTTGGAGAGAGGTCGAGCGGAGTAAAAGAAGTGAGGAAGGGGAGAAGGGGTATTTATAGCCACGGTGAAAAACGGTTCGCCCGAAGAAATTGGACGAACGTGCCCCTGACCCTTCTCATTCGCATGACATGTGTCACCCACGTACTGAGAGGTGGAGATCGTGTTAGATCGTGGGTGAATAGATAAGTATATCGTGGGAAGCGGAACGGTTTGAGCGGCAAAGCCGAAAATTTGGATAAGATAAGTTAAAAGTTCCGTTCGCAAATTCTTCAGCTGACAAGGACACAGTGAAGATTTTGAACGAGTTTCAAATAGAACGCACATGAAGAATTTGTGAATAGATTGGGTTGAGTATAGCATAGAGGGGGAAGGGTCCGATCACATTCACTTAGCAGAAATAGCAACTTGAAGAATTAGCCATAAGTGAATGCTGTAGAGGACATAAACTCATATATATCTATATAGCCAATGAAGAGAAACGACGGAAACAGTGAAGATTTTGCAAAGTTGAAGAATATGAACAACTGAGGAATTTCAAAACTGAGGAAAAACTCAAATTGAAGATTTTCAACTTTTGTGGTGGCGTGACCCACCGTATAAGAATGATGATTTCAGACACCGCGTACAATTGTCGTAGGGTTCTGAGAATCAAATTCTTCATTAATTTCTTCACACTTAGAGTGTTATTCTTCATTGATTGAAGAAAAACGTTTCTTCATGTGTTGCACATCTAAGTCATCAATTTTGCATAAGTGTTAGGATGAGTGTCCTTTTCAAAGAACATTCGAAGATTCTAAGATATTTAGCTCACACCGCAACTTGCTAAATCTCTTCTCATCCAAGGGCTTTGTGAAGATATCGGCTAGCTGTTCTTCAGTCTTCACATGCTCAATAGAAATGTCGCCCTTCAACACATGATCGCGAAGAAAATGATGACGAATCTGAATGTGCTTTGTCTTCGAGTGCTGAACTGGGTTGTGAGCAATCTTGATGGCACTCTCATTGTCACAGAAGAGAGGCACATTCTTCACGTTGACGCCGTAGTCCTTGAGAGTTTGCTTCATCCACAGCAATTGAGCACAGCAAGAACCAGCAGCAATGTACTCAGCTTCAGCAGTAGACAGTGATACGCAGTTCTGTTTCTTCGAGGACCAACAGACCAAAGATCGTCCGAGGAAATGACATGTACCAGATGTTGACTTGCGATCCACACGATCACCAGCATAGTCAGAGTCAGAATATCCAACGAGATCAAAAGCCGAGCCCTTGGGGTACCATAATCCTAGTGTTGGTGTGTGAGCTAGATATCGAAGAATATGCTTCACAGCCTTATGGTGTGATTCCTTCGGTGTAGCTTGAAATCGGGCACACATGCAAACACTAAGCATAATATCTGGCCTAGATGCACATAAGTACAATAAAGAACCAATCATGGAGCGGTATACCTTTTGATCGAAGTCAATACCATTTTCATCAGTGCACAGATGGCCATTTGTGGGCATAGGAATTTTGACGCCTTTGCAATCTTGCATGCCGAATTTCCTCAGTACATCCTTGAGGTATTTCTCCTGAGATATGAATATGCCATTGCGCTGTTGACGAATTTGAAGACCTAAGAAGAATTTCAACTCTCCCATCATAGACATTTGATATTCTTCACTCATCATATAGGCAAATTCATCACTATAACGTTGGTCAGTACAGCCAAAGATGATGTCATCAACATATATTTGGCATACAAACAATTCATCATCATATGATTTAGTGAAAAGAGTAGGGTCGAGTGAACCGGGTTTGAAGCCTTTCTTCATGAGGAATTCCTTCAAAGTATCATACCACGCCCGAGGGGCCTGCTTGAGGCCATAGAGGGCCTTATTTAGTCTGAAGACTTTGTCAGGATGCTTAGGATCTTCAAAACCTGGGGGTTGAGCAACATATACTTCTTCCTCAAGCTTACCATTGAGGAATGCACTTTTCACATCCATTTGATATAAGGTGATATCATGATGGTTAGCATAAGCAAGTAATATGCGAATAGCTTCAAGTCTAGCAACAGGTGCAAAAGTTTCATCGAAATCAATTCCTTCAACCTGTGTGTAGCCTTGAGCTACTAGCCGTGCCTTATTCCTCACCACAAGGCCATTTTCATCTTGCTTGTTGCGGTAGATCCACTTTGTGCCAATGATATTGTGTTTGCGAGGATCTGGACGATTGACCAGTTCCCAAACGTTGTTGAGCTTGAACTGATGTAATTCTTCTTGCATGGCCTGAATCCACTCAGGCTCCAGAAATGCTTCATCTACCTTAGTGGGCTCTGAGATAGAGACAAAAGCATAGTGCCCACAAAAGTTAGATAAATGTGAAGCTTTTGAGCGTGTGAGAGGACCTGGTGCTTCAATGTCATCGATGATCTTCTCAACTTGCACTTCTTTTGCAACGCGAGGATGAGTAGGTTGTCGTCGAGGAATTTGATCAGCATTTTCTTCAGCACCATTTTCTTCAGCAATTTCTTCAGGTGCATTAGCTCGACGTTCTTCACGTTCTGGAATGAATTCTTCAGCAGATTCTTCGGTAGGAATGACATCCTCAGTAGCCTTGAACTTGATAGTTTCCTCAGGTGCTGGTTCATCTATCACAGAGGGTAGGTGCTCTCTTTGCGAGCCATTAGTTTCATCGAACCGCACATCTACAGTTTCAACAACCTTGTGAAGAACGGTGTTGAAGACTCTGTAGGTGTGCGAGTCCTTTCCGTAACCAAGCATAAAACCTTCATGTGCTTTCGGTGCAAATTTAGCATTGTGATGAGGATCTCTAATCCAACATTTAGCACCGAAGACTTTGAAATAACTCACATTGGGTTTCTTGTCAGTGAGGAGTTCATAGGCAGTCTTCTTGAAGAATTTGTGAAGATATACCCTGTTGATGATGTGGCA
The DNA here is from genome assembly GCF_018294505.1 of Triticum aestivum. Taxonomy (NCBI): domain Eukaryota; kingdom Viridiplantae; phylum Streptophyta; class Magnoliopsida; order Poales; family Poaceae; genus Triticum; species Triticum aestivum. The sequence continues at coordinate 464,062,828 of NC_057808.1, forward strand.
CACAGTATAAATTGCCTCAATCCAGAAGTGACGAGGCGTCTTGTACTCATCAAGCATAGTGCGAGCCATCTCAACAAGAGTTCTGTTCTTGCGCTCCACGACGCCATTTTGCTGAGGAGTGTAAGGAGCAGATAACTCATGAGTAATACCAAGTTCATCAAGATAGTCATCAAGACCAGAATTCTTGAACTCAGTTCCATTGTCACTTCTGATGTGCTTGATCTTCACACCAAAGTTGGTTGAAGCCCTCGAGGAAAATCGTTTGAAGACTTCCTGCACTTCATGTTTGTAAGTAACAATGTGTACCCATGTAACGAGATATCAACAAAAGCCCATAGAGAGATGCGTCATTTGTGACAGCTGAGTAATGGTTTGGACCAAAGAGGTCCATGTGAAGCAATTCGAATGGTCGAGTAGTGGTCATGATAGTCTTCGCTGGATGCTTAGCCTTGGTCATCTTTCCAGCTTCACAAGCTCCACACAAGGTGATCCTTGAGGAATTTGACATTCTCAATGCCAATGACATGCTTCTTCTTCGCAAGCGTGTGCAAATTCCTCATGCCTGCATGACCAAGTCGTCGATGCCATAGCCATCCTTCTGAAGCTTTTGCAAGTAGGCACACGGCTGGTTGCGGTCCTGTAGAGAAATCAACAATATACAAGTCTCCTCTCCTAAAGCCTTCGAAGACTTTGGAATTGTCAGCTTCCATAACCACAACACAACGATACTTGCCAAAGACAACTACCATATCAAGATCACAAAGCATTGAGACAGACATGAGGTTGTATCCTAAGGACTCGACAAGCATGACTTTGTCCATGTGTCGATCCTTTGTGATCGCAACCTTACCTAGACCCAATACCTGACTTTTGCCTTTGTCAGCGAAGATGATATGCTTCAGATGCGATGGTGATAAGGGAGCATCAATCAATAGATTCTTGTCACCAGTCATGTGATTTGTACATCCACTATCGAGGACCCACTCAGTGGCTTTGGGTTGATCATCCTGCAGATGAATTAGTGCAGCTTACGAACTTCATATACTTCATCAGTGAAGAATATGACATCAATTCATCAGATCAATTTCATCAAGCAATAGAACAGATAAAGAAGTATGAGGACGTGAGAAATGAAAGTTCATTTCTTCATGATTAGCCTGCGTCCTTTCAGGCATTTTGTCAGGTCCCCAGCAAATTCTTCAGACTTTAAAGTACGTCTGGAGACCTGACCCTGCATAAGAGATTAGTTCTTTTTCTTCACCACCCACATCTGAAGGGGTGGCAAAGAGTTCATCACTCTGCGAGCTCCATATGAGAAAGGTGGCATAGAAGCCAATCCGTTTCGTTTCACATAAGAGAAGTTAGGGTAAGCATATGAATAAGCAGAGAAATTCTTCGAGGACTTATGAACATAATGATTAGAAGAATAATGCTCATATTCATAGCCCTTGGCTCTTCCCTGCGAAACAGAGTTGTTAGCACGATGATGTTCATATGAGGACTTTGATCCTCTTGAGGAATTTGATCCATGTGAGGAATTTGGTCCGTATGAGGACTTGGATCCATATGAAGAATTTGGTCCATATGAAGAATTTGATCTGGGGTTCCTATTCCTCACAGGTGGTGTCATGAGGACATTCACCTGAAGACTTTCAAGGCATCTTTTGGGAACCCAGATTTTCTTCATAGGAGAACCGTTCCTGCAGTTAGTGCCAACATATCTAGCAAATACTTCACCATTCAGATTTTTGAACAGTTTATAGTTGGAGTCAAATGACTCATCAGAAGAATGAGAAGATTCACATGTAAAGCCAGATAAATTACATGGATCAACTGGAGGTCCCTTTGCAGCAACCCATGAGGTTTTGGGGTACTGCTCAGGCTTCCAATATGTACCATCAGCATTGAGTTTCCTCTCAAAGGCAATACCCTCTTTCTAGGGTTCCTGTTGAGGATCTGCTTTTTAAGCACATGACAAAGAGTTTGATGCCCTTTGAGGCTTTTGTACATGCCTGTCATGTACAATTCCTTCAGCCCTGCATCGTTAGTGATACTAGCAATGTCCTCAGATGAGGAATTAGTGATAGCAGAGATAGTTGAAGAATTTGTAGCATTAGAAGCATTTGAACATTCAGGTGAAGAATTAGCAGATTCACGTTCAATGCATTTCAAACATGGAGGAACAAATTCTTCCTGAGCAGCGCTGATTTGTTGAGCAAGTAATGAATCGCGCTCCTTCTGAAGATCTTCATAACTCACTCTTAGCTTCTCAAGATCTTGCTTTCTTTGAAGAAATTCATAAGAAAGCTTCTCATGATCAGATAAGAGAGTGTTATGATGACCTTGAAGGTTGTCATACCTAGTCTGAAGTCTCTGAAGATTTTCAGTCAAGGTTTTAGTGCGATCCATTTCTTCACCCAACATATCATCACTCTTGTCTAGCATGTTTTGAACCTTTTCAAGGGCCCTTTGTTGTTTCACAGCAATCTTAGCAAGTTTAGAATAGCTAGGCTTAAGGTTTTCATCAGATTCATTTTCACTTGATTCAGATGAGGCATATTTGAGTACCTTGGCACCCTTTGCCATGAAGCAATAGGTGGGAGCGTAGTCATCATTGCCTTCATCAGCCTTGTTGGTGAGGTCATTTTCTTCAGAGTTGAAGATAGACTTGCTGACGAATGCAGTAGCGAGGGCTAGGCTTGCCACACCGGATTCGGAATCCTCAGATGCCTCCTCTTCCTCATTTTCTTCAGATTCAGCCTCAGAGTCCATTTCCTTGCCAATGAATGCCCGAGCCTTCTTGGAGCTACTCTTCTTGTGAGATGAAGACTTTGAGGATTTTGATGATGAAGATTTTGAGGATTTCTTCTTTTTCTTCGTATCATCAGAACTGTAATCCTTGTATTTCTTCTTCTTTGATTCCTTTTCCCACTGAGGACAATCTTGAATGTAGTGTCCTGGTTTCTTGCATTTGTGACAAAGCCTCTTCTTGTAGTCACTGGATGAGGAATCATTGCTCCTTGAGGGTCTTCCAAAGCGACCACGTCTTGAGAGCTTCTGGAATTTCTTCACAAGCAGTGCTAGATCATGGCTCAGTTCTTCAGGATCACCAAGACTGCTTTCAGAGTCTTCATCTTCAGACTCAGAAACTGCCTTGGCCTTCAGTGCACGTGATCTGCCATAGCTCGAACCATAGAGATCTCTCTTTTCAGCAAGCTGGAACTCATGAGTGTTTAGCCTTTCGAGGATATCAGCGGGATCAAGTGACTTGTAATCAGCACGCTCTTGTATCATCAAGGCCAGAGTATCAAATGAGGAATCAAGCGATCTCAGCAGTTTCTTCACCACCTCGTGGTCGGTGATGTCAGTGGCACCAAGTGCTTGAAGCTCATTTGAGATGTCAGTGAGGCGATCGAAGGTTTGTTGAACATTCTCATTGTCGAGTCTTTTGAAGCGGTTGAAGAGATTGCGAAGAACATCAACTCGAGAGTCACGCTGTGTTGAGACTCCTTCATTTACTTTGGACAGCCTATCCCAGATAAGCTTAGCAGTTTCCAAAGCACTCACTCTTCCATACTGTCCTTTGCTCAGATGGCCACATATGATATTCTTCGCTTGAGAATCGAGTTGCTTGAATCTCTTCACATCGGCAGCGTTCAGTGAGGGTGAGACAGAGGGAACACCTTTTCCACAACATACCAGAGATCGTTATCAATTGCCTCAAGATGCATTCGCATCTTATTCTTCCAGTAGGGGTAGTCCGTCCCATCGAAGGTAGGACACCCAGCAGAGACCTTGATCATACCTGCGGTCGACATAACTAAAACTCTAGGTGGTTAAACCAAAATCACACAGAACAAGGGAGTACCTTGCTCTGATACCAATTGAAAGTGCATTATATCGACTAGAGGGGGGTGAAAAGGCGATTTTTATAAATTCTTCACTGAGGAATTTGTGGGTGAGGAAATTCCTTAGCGAAGAACTACTTGCAGCGGAATAAGTACTCAAAAGTATGCATAGCAGAGCACAAGCATAGTCATCATGATGAAATGAAAACAAGCACAGAGTACAGAAAGCGTAAACACAGGATAACACAGGATGAAGACAAACAGACTGAGGAAATTGAACTGAGGAAATTGAGAAAGTCTTCAGTCAAAGTCTTCAAACACAGATATGAACAATTGCACAACACAGGAATGAGGAAATGAAAGAGTTGAGGAAATAGAACCAGTTGGCTTGGTGAAGACAATGATTTGGTAGACCAGTTCCAACTGCTGTCTCAGTTGTACATCTGGTTGGAGCGGCTAGGTATTTAAACCTGAGGACACCCAGTCCCGGACACACAGTCCTCACCGTATTCTCCTTGAACTAAGGTCACACAGACCTCGTCCAATCACTCGTGGTAAGTCTTCAGGTGACTTCCAAACCTTCACAAACTCGGTCACTCGGCGATCCACAATTTCCTCTTGGATGCTCTAGACCATGACGCCTAACCGTCTGGAAGAAGCACAGTCTTCAAAGGTAACAAGCGTCGGATCCACGCAGGATCAATCTCTTCAGTGATGCTCAATCACTTTGGGTTTGTAGGTGTTTGGGTTTGGGGTTTTTCCTCACTTGATGATTTTCGCTCAAAGTCCTCGGAGGATGGGACGCTCTCAAATGACAAGTGTCAGTTTCTCTCGGAGCAGCCAACCAGCTAGTGGTTGTAGGGGGCGGCTATTTATAGCCTAGGGAGCAGCCCGCATGATAAGACATAAATGCCCTTCAATGATATGACCGTTAGGTGGGTAGATATTTTGGGACAGCTGGCGCATAGCACAGCAACGGTCGGAAATTTGAGGTATCAAATTCCTCAGGGCTATCATGTTCCTCACTGTGTAGGCAATCCGCACTGGCGAATTCCTAACTCCTCAGTCAGAACAAATTCCTCAGAGACCAGAAGAACTTCGTCTCTGTCACTGAAGAATATGACTGAACTGTATGAGATTTCCAATGGCTTCACTTGAAGGGATTGGTAGGTGTAGGATTTGAGTTGAGCATCACATGGGAATTTTTCCTTAGTATTTCCTCGACCCCCTTTAATAGTACGGTGTTTCCTATTACTCAAGAAAGAGAAAATGAAACTACGAAAACAAAAGTCTTCACGCTTCATGTTCCTCAAAAGAATACCAACTCTTCAAGGTCACACCAATTTCTTCACTTTCAAAGTCTTCAGAAAGTCTTCAGAAATCCAAAGTCTCCAGTCGAAGAACTTCATTTTTAGGGGTCGAGTTTCACTGTAATTATCAAACTCCTCATAGACTTATAGATCTGTGTACACTCACAAACGCATTAGTCCCTTAACCTATAAGTCTTCAATACACCAAAATCACTAAGGGGCACTAGATGCACTTACACCTTTCCTTCTCCTCCTTAGGCTGGCCCATATGGGTGGGCGTACCAGCCCCTTGTGGCTGGTGCATTTCCCTTCTTGGCCCATATCTTTTGCTGGGGGTGTCCGGAACCCCTTCCGGTGACCCAATAAGTACCCGGTACCCCCTAAAACACTTCTGGTGTCCGAATACCATCGTCCTATATATCAATCTTTACCTCTCAACCATTTTGAGACTCCTCGTCATGTCTGTGATCTCATCCGGGACTCTGAACAACATCCGGTCACCAAATCACATAACTCATATAATACAATATCGTCATCGAACATTAAGCGTGCGGACCCAACGGGTTCGAGAACTATGTAGACATGACCGAGACACCTCTCCGGTCAATAACCAATAGCGGAACCTGGATGCCCATATTGGCTCCTACATATTCTTTGAATATCTTTATCCGTCGAACCATTATGACAACATACGTAATTCCCTTTGTCCATGGGTATGTTACTTGCCGGAGATTCGATCGTCGATATCTTCATACCTAGTTCGATCTCGTTACCGGGAAGTCTCTTTACTCGTTTCGTAATACATCACCTCGTGACTAACTCCTTAGTTGTTTGCTTGCAAGCTTATGATGTGTATTACCGAGAGGGCCCAGAGATACCTCTCTGATACTCGGAGTGACAAATCTTAATCTCGATCTATGCTAACTCAACAAACACCTTCGGAGATACCTATAGAGCATCTTTATAATCACCCAGTTACGTTGTGACGTTTGATAGCACACAAGGCATTCCTCCAGTATCCGGGAGTTGCATAATCTCATAGTCGAAGGAATATGTATTTGACATGAAGATATCAATAGCAATAAAACTGAACGATCATTATGCTAAGCTAACGGATGGTCTTGTCCATCACATCATTCTCCTAATGATGTGATCCCGTTATCAAATGACAACTCATGTAAATGGTTAGGAAACCTTAACCATCTTTGATCAACGAGCTAGTCTAGTAGAGGCTCACTAGGGAAACGGTGTTTGTTTATGTATTCATGCATGCATTAAGGTTTCCAATCAATAAAATTCTAGCATGCATAATAAACCTTTATCATGAATAAGTAAATATAAAATAACAACTTTATTATTGCCTCTAGGGCATATTTCCTTCAGGGATGCTCTCACTCAGAGTAGTTTTTTAACTTATGAGAGGACGGGCTCGCGGCTAAGCTCCCGACTGGGAGGGATGCTCTCACTCGGAGTAGTTTTTTTAACTTAGGCAAGGACAGGCTCGCGACTAAGCCCCTGAGTGGGAGGGATGATCGCACTCGGAGTAGTTTTTTTAACTTAGGAGAGGACAGGCTCGCGGCTAAGCCTCCGAGTGGGAGGGATGCTCTCACTCGGAGTAGTTTTTTTAACTGAGGCGAGGACGGCTCATGGATAAGCCCCCGAGGGGATGCTCTCACTCGGAGTAGTTCTTTAACTTAGGCGAAGACGGGCTCACCGCTAAGCCCCCGAGTGGGAGGGATGCTCTCACTGGGAGTAGTTTTTTAACTTAGGCGAGGACGGGCTCACGGCTAAGCCCCCGAGTGGGAGGGATGCTCTCACTTGGAGTAGTTTTTTAACTTAGGCGAGGACAGGCTCGCGGCTAAGCCCCCGAGTGGGAGGGATGCTCTCACTCGGAGTAGTTTTTTAACTTAGGCAGGGACAGGCTCGCGGCTAAGCCCCCGAGTGGGAGGGATGCTCTCACTCGGAGTAGTTTTTTAACTTAGGCGAGGACAGGCTCGCGGCTACGCCCCCGAGTGGGGGGGATGCTCTCCACTACTGCGGGATGCTGCTAACACGACACTACGATCAGAGACCCTTTGACGAAACTGTGTGCGATGCAATAATCGCAAACGGTGGTGTAAAAGAACCGTCAAAAAAGGTGCAAAATGTTTGCGATGTCAGAGCCATCAAACATGGTTCAGATTTTAGTTGCGTGTGCGATGCAGGGCATACAGTTCAGTTCAATGAACTGTTTACGATGAGGTGGAACAAAAGAAACGGGCAGCCAGATGAAGGCATGTGCGATATACAGCATACGGTTCACTCGGATGAACTGTTTGTGATGAGGAGGAACAATAGAAACGGGCAGCTAGATAAAGGTGTGTGCGATTGAGGGCATACGCTTCAGAAGGATTAACTATTTGTGATTAGGCAATAGAACAGAAACGGGTCAGCTAGATCAAAGTGTCTGCGATTGATGGCATACACTTCACATGGATGAACTGTTTGTGATTGGCCACAACAAACTGAAACAGTTAGATAGATCAACGTGTGTGCGCTAGACAGGCACACACATTCTAATTAAAATAAGCGTGCGCGATGGTAATAATGAGCGCGCATGGTTGTTGCAACAAGACGTGTGCTGACATTGCCTATTATGGTGCACCCTATGGTGCAAACGCCACGTACGCGGTCGAGAAGGCGTGCCCACGTTACGCCTTTCCAGGAATAGTGCCGCACTTATAACCGTCAATAAATTTTGAGCCTGCGTCCCATCACATTCCAAATTGCAAACATGTTCACACCAATCAAAACCTAAACGGTTTCCCACTTAGGAGCGTATTAGTGCACGGTTATAAATACTACTACTCCAAGATGACTGGACATTCCTCCTCAACTCCTCATCCACAAAAACAAACAAGTCATTCATCATCGTTCCCTTGCATCTGCCATGGCCAGCGTGAGTTCTGGGTCGAGAGATTGCCACCATGGAGATGCGAGCATGGAAGCGGAAGCACGAGAGATGTCCCGCCTCACCGCAAACGCAGCCGGCATGTCCCGCCGTGCGGCCGTAGCAGCACAGAGTTCCCGCCGCGCCACTGAAGCAGCACAGAGGTCCCGCCGCGCCGTCGATGTAGCAGACTGGTCCTGCTGCGCCGCGGAAGCAGAAGAGTTGTCCCGCCGCGCCGCAAATGCAGCAGAGATGTCCTCCCGCACCGCGGCGGCCTGGGACAATGTCTCATGGGCAGGCGAGGACTCTTACAAGCGCATGCATGTGGTCGTCCATAGCCAGATGGATCAGATCTTCGGCTGGGCAAGGTTGCAGGACGACATGAAAGCCTCTTTTGAACAGGTTACCGGCGTCATCCGGCAACTAAATGAGAGAAATGCGAAGCTCCTGGCCGAGCGCGACCTGCTGAGGGCGAAGATCGTTGGAAGTGCATAGCAGGAGGAGGAAACCACTGCCTTGTTCAAGAGGACCGGCATCATCGTCGAGAAACTTATGGACGAGAATGCCATGCAGAAGGCTGGTGGAGGAATACGTGGATGCTCTCAAGCAGCATCTTGAGGACAAGAAAGAGCTCATCGCCGCTCGCCGCGGAGACTAGTTCCCGCAGCCTGCAGGAACGCATCAAGAAAGTAGAGATCAGCGAGCCAGATCGTTGTCTTCCTTCTTCTTTTTCACTTGTGTATTTCGGGCGTTGCCGCATGTGGCTTTTTTTAATTATGTTCCTAAATATGTAAGACAATTATTATCCACTGTCATCGTCCTTATATTCATCATGCTTGCTATAAGTCGCAGTCGATGCTATATAGGTCTGTCGGATCTTACATCAAGATCCATGCAAAACATTCTTTTCAGATTTTCATTTCTCTCTCTTAAATCTCAATCTAGTGAGACATATAGTCATGCCATAGAACAGGGGCTCGGGCGCCATTAATGGAGACATTGGTAGGGAGGTGCGTGGCGGGTAGAGGTCAAAGGGCTCTCCTCCCGATGAGCACGCGCAGGGGTCTGATCGCACGCCTCCTATACTCAAATAGCTACCCCGCACAACACCTCCTAGCCAATAAAAAAAGGGGACGCGTGGCGGCACGTAATCGGTAAGTAGAACGCCCACGGTTTCAATAATACTTGTGTTTCCAATTTGTAACGTGACAACACTTGTTCCAAAATGACTTTGTTGATTGTTAATGTGTGCGCCTTCGCAAATCGGACAGAAAAATTACCACATCATGTTGGTGCCATGTCATGACACCATGCCAAGTTTCATGATTTTCAGGCGTGTTTTGGATTTACAAGAATAAAAAAACCAAGTTTCTCAATCTTTCCGGCCGAGCCACGAAGCCCAGATGTTTGAATTTCATTCCCATTTCTTGCATGGGACCTAGAAATTCAACCAAGGACACACATGTGATTTTTTAACCAACTTTGCTGCACTGGAGCATGTGCTTGTAGTTCAAATTTGAATTATGCACATTAAATGCCCAGAAACTCAATTAATGTATAAAAAAGGCCAAACGAACCCGGAACAATTTCAAAATTTAGCACGATACTTCTATTTGGTCTAATCAGCCCATGTAAAAAAATTAAGGCAGGAGAAGGCAGTGTACGTATGTCGTTTCGCACACGGAGGTGACACGTTCCCTCTCGGAACCATGAGCCTTCTTGAGGGAAGCTCCGGTTTGCAAGAAGCTTACACCAAAGCTTGTCCCAATTCGGCCAAAAAAATTACTGCAACATGTTGGTGCCATTTCATGACATCGTGCCAAGTTTCATGATTTTCAGGTGTGTTTTGGATTTACAGGAATTAAAAAATCAAGTTTCCCAATCTTTACGGCCGAGGCAAAACGCCCAGATGTTTGAATTTCATTCCCAAGGACACACATGTGATTTTTCAACCAACTTTGGTGCACTGGAGCGTGTGCTTAATTTGAATTATGCACATTAAATGCCCAGAAACTCAATTAATGTATAAAAAAGGCCAAACGAACCCGGAATAATTCCAAAATTTAGCACGATTCTTCTATTTGGTCTAATCTTCCTGTTTAAAAAATTTAAGGCGGGAGAAGGCAGTGTACGTATGTCGTTTCGCACATGGAGGTGACACGTTCCCTCTCGGAACCACGAGCCTTCTTGAGGGAAGCTCCGGTTTGCAAGAAGCTTACACCAAAGCTTGTCCCAATTCGGCCAAAAAAATTACCGCAGCATGTTGGTGCCATGTCATGACACCATGCCAAGTTTCATGATTTTCAGGCTTGTTTTGGATCAAAGTTTGAGCCGTTGTCTATGATCATGCTGTGAGGAACTCTGTAACTGCATCTAGTGCCCCTTAGTGATTTTGGTGTATTGAAGACTTATAGGTTAAGGGACTAATGCGATTGTGAGTGTACACAGGTCTATAAGTCTATGAGGAGTTTGATATTTACAGATAAAGTCGACCCCTAAAAATGAATGTCTTCAAGTGAAGACTTTGGCTTTCTGAAGACTTTGAAAGTGAAGAAATTGGTGTGACCGTGAAGACTTGATATTCATGCGAGGAATATGAAGCGTGAAGACTTTTGTTTTCGTAGTTTCACTTTTCTCTTTCTTGAGTCATAGGAAACACCGTACTGTTAAAGGGGGTAGAGGTAAAACTAAGGAAAAGTTTCCAAGTGATGCTCATCTCAAAATCCTACACCTATCAATCCTTTCGAGTGAAACCATTGGAAATCTCATAGTCAGTCATTTCGGTGCAGAAGTTCTTCTAGTGAATTGTCGACTGAGAGTTAGGAATTCGCCAGTGCGGATTGCCTACAAGTGAGGAACATGATAGCCCTGAGGAATTTGATACTCAAATTTTCGACCGTTGCTGTGCCACCCGCCAGCTGTCCCAAAATATCTACCCACCTAACGGTCATATTATTGAAGGGCATTTATGGCTTATCATGTCGGGCTGCTCCCTAGGCTATAAATAGCCGCCCCCTACAAGCACTAGCAGGTTGGCTGCTCCGAGAGAAACTGACACTTGTCATTGAGAGCATCCCATCCTTTGAGGACTTTGAGCGAAAATCATCAAGTGAGGAAAACCCAAACCCAAACACCTACAAACCCAAAGTGATTGAGCATCACTGAAGAGATGGTTCCTGTATGGACCCGACGCTTGTTACCTTTGAGAACTGTGCATCCTCCAGACGGTTAGGCGTTATGGTCTAGAGCATCTAAGAGGAAATTATGGATCGTCGAGTGACCGAGTCTGTGAAGGTTTGGAAGTCACCTGAAGACTTACCACGAGTGATTGGGTGAGGTCTGTGTGACCTTAGCTCAATTAGAATACGGCGAGGACTGTGTGTCCTCAGGTTTAAATACCTAGCCGCTCCAACGACTGTCATAGCAGTAGGAACTGGTCTACCAAATCACTGTCTTCACCGAGCTACTGGTTCAATTTCCTCAACCCTTTCATTTCCTCATTCATATGCTATTGTACTTGATCGTTACTGTTTGAAGACTTTGAGTGAAGATTTTCTCAATTTCCTCAATCTTATTTCTTCAGTCAATTTGTCTTCAGCCTGCTTATCCTGTGTTTACGCTACTTGTACTCTGTGATTGTTTTCATTTCATCATGATGACTGTGCTACTACTCTGTTATGCTTGCATCTGAGTACTTATTCTGCTGCTAAGTAGTTCGTTGCTTAGGAATTTCTCACCTTGAAATTCCTTAGTGACGAATTTGTAAAAATCGCCTATTCACCCCCCCTCTAGTCGATATAACGCACTTTCAATTGGTATCAGAGCACGGTACACCCTTGTTCTGTGTGATTTTGGTTTAACCGCCTGGAGTTTTAGTTATGTCGACTGCAGGAATGAAGAAAGTGACATGCCCCATCTTTGACGGTCATGACTATCCCAAGTGGAAGGCCATGATGAAGAAGCGCCTCATGGCGATGAACAGCGAGCTGTGGACCATCACTGAGATTGGTGTTGCCGATCTTTGCAAGATGGCGAAGGCTGATGATATTCTCAAGTACACTCGACTTGACATCATAGCGAAGGATGTCATCTGCTCCTGCCTATCCTGAAACCAGTTCAGGAACATTATGCATCTCTGCCATGCGAAGCTTATCTGGGACCGACTCTCTGATGTCTATGAAGTTCATTGAACATGTCATGATCCCTGGTTTGAGGAATTCAAGGAGTTGCTCAGAACAATGACTTTTTATCCAGAATCATCATCCTCTGCACCATGCCTTATGGCAAAAGGTGCCAAGGTAACTTAATGCTTCCTATCTGAGTCTAGTGATGATGAATCTGGTGATGAATTTGGACCCAGCTATACCAAACTTGCTTCCCTTGCCACTAAACAACAAAGAGCTTTGGAAAAGGTCCAAAACATGCTAGATGAAAGCGACGATATGTTGGGTGAAGAAATAGATCGAACTCAAACCTTGACTGATAATCTTCGAAGACTTCAGTCTAAGTTTGACAGCCTTCAAAGTCATCATAACACTCTCTTAGCCAATCATGAGAAGCTTTCCTATGAATTTCTTCAAAGAAAGCAAGATCTTGAAAAGCTAAGGGTGAGTTATGAAGATCTTCATAAGGAGCGTGATTCATTGCTTGCTCACAGATCAGTGCCGCTCAGGATGAATTCATTCCACCATGTTTGAAATGCATTGAACGTGAATCTGCTAATTCTTCACCTGAAAGTTCAAATGCTTCTATTGCTGCAAATTCTTCAACTGTCTCTGCTATCACAAATTCCTCATCTGAGGATGCTACTAGTATCACTGACAATGCAGGGCTGAAGGAATTGTATGTGACAGGCATGTACAAAAGCCTCAAAGGGCATCAGGCTCTTTGTGATGTGCTTAAAAAGCAGATCCTCAACAGGAACCCTAGGAAAGAGGGTATTGCCTTTGAGAGGAAACTCAATGCTGATGGGACCTACTGGAAACCTGAGCAGTATCCCAAAACCTCATGGGTTGCTGCAAAGGGACCTCCCGTAGATCCATCCACTTTATCTGGCTTTACATGTGAATCTTCATATTCTTCTGATGAGTCATTTGACTCCAACTATAAACTGTTCAAAAATCAGAATGGTGAAGTATTTGCTAGATATGTTGGCACTAACTGCAGGAACGGACCCCCTATGAAGAAAATCTGGATTCCCAAAAGGTGCCTTGAAAGTCTTCAGGTGAATGTCATCATGACACCACCTGTGAAGAATAGGAACCCCAGATCAAATTCTTCATATGGACCAAAGTCTTCATATGGATCCAAGTCCTCATATGGACCAAATTCCTCACGTGGATCAAATTCCTCATATGGATCAAAATCCTCATATGAACATCATCGTGCTAACACTTCTGTTTCGCAGGGAAAGCCTAAGGGCTATGAATATGTGCATTATTCTTCAAATCATTATGTTCATAAGTCCTCGAAGAATTTCTCTGCTTATTCATATGCTTACTCTAACCCCTCTTCTGTGAAACGAAGTGGACTGGCTTCTATGCCACCTTTCTCATATGGAGCTCGCAGAATGATGAACTCTTTGCCACCCCTCCAGATGTGGGTGGTGAAGAAAAAGAACTAATCTCTTATGGAGGGTCAGGTCTCCAGACGAACTTAAACGTCTGATGAATTTGCTGGAGACCTGAATATGCTTGAAAGGACGCAAGCTAATCATGAAGAAATGAATTTTCATTTCTCACGTCCTCATACTGCTATATCTGTTGTATTGCTTGATGAAATTGATCTGATGAATTTGATGTCATATTCTTCACTGATGAAGTATATGAGTTCGTAAGATGCACTAATTCATCTGCATGATGATCAACCCAAAGCTACTGAGTGGGTCCTCGACAGTAGATGTACAAATCACATGACTGGTGACAGGAACTTATTGATGGACACTGCTTTATCTCCATCGCATCTGAAGCATATCACCTACGCTGCCAAAGGCAAAAGCAAGGTATTGGGTCTAGGTAGGGTTTCGATCTCAAAGGATCGACACATGGACAAAGTCATGCTTGTCGAGTCCTTCGGATTCAACCTCATGTCTGTCTCAATGCTTTGTGATCTTGATATGGTTGTTGTCTTTGGCAAGTATCGTTGTGTTGTGATCATGGAACCTGACCATTCCAAAGTCTTCGAAGGCTTTAGGAGAGGAGACTTGTATATTGTTGATTTCTCTACAGGCCACAACCTGCTACATGTATACTTGCAAAAGCTTCAGAAGGCTGGCTATGGCATCGACGACTTGGTCATGCTGGCATGAGGAACTTGCACACGCTCGCGAAGAAGAAGCATGTCATTGGCATCGAGGGTGTCAAATTCCTCAAGGATCACCTGTGTGGAGCTTGTGAAGCTGGAAAGATGACCAATGCCAAGCATCCCTCAAAGACTATCATGACTACCACTCATCCATTTGAATTGCTTCACATGGATCTCTTTGGCCCTACTCATTATGCCACATTCACCAATGCTACATCTTTATATGGCTTTGTTATTGTTGATGACTATTCTCGTTACACATGGGTGCATATCATCACTTACAAAACTGAAGTGCAGGAAGTCTTCAAATGATTTTCCTCGAGGGCTTCAACCAACTTTGGTGTGAAGATCAAGCACATTAGAAGTGACAATGGGACCGAGTTCAAGAATACTGGTCTTGATGACTATCTTGATGAACTTGGTATTACTCACGAGTTATCTGCTCCTTATACTCCTCAGCAGAATGGCGTCGTGGAGCGCAAGAACATGACTCTTGTTGAGATGGCTCGCACTATGCTTGATGAATACAAGACGCCTCGTCATTTCTGGCCTGAGGCAATTGATACTGCGTGCCACATCATCAACAGGGTATATCTTCACAAATTCTTCAAAAAGACCTCATATGAACTCCTCATTGACAAGAAACCCAATGTGAGTTATTTCAAAGTCTTCGGTGCTAAATGTTGGATTAGAGATCCTCATCACAATTCTAAATTTGCACCGAAAGCACATGAAGGTTTTATGCTTGGTTACGGAAAGGACTCGCACACCTACAGAGTTTTCAACACCGTTCATCACAAGGTTGTTAAAACTGTAGATGTGCGGTTCGATGAAAATAACGGCTCGCAAAGAGAGCACCTACCTCCTGTGCTAGATGAAATGTCACCTGAGGAATCCATCAAGTTCAAGGCTACTGAGGATGTCATTCCTACCGAAGAATCTGCTGAAGAAGTCATTCCAGAACGTGAAGAACATCATGCTGGTGCACCTGAGGAAAATGGCTCTGAAGAAATGCTGAGCCAACTCAACGTCCTCAACCCGCTCATCCTCGCGTTGCAAATGAAGTGCACATCGAGAAAATCATCAGCGACATCAACGCACCAGGTCCTCTCACACGCTCAAAGGCTTCACATTTGTCTAACTTTTGTGGGCACTTTGCTTTTGTCTCTATCACAGAGCCCACCAAAGTAGATGAGGCATTTCTGGAGCCTGAGTGGATTCAAGCGATGCAAGAGGAATTACATCAGTTCGAGCTCAACAATGTCTGGGAACTTGTCAAGCGACCAGACCCACGCAAGCACAATATCATCGGCACCAAATGGATCAACCGCAACAAGCAAGATGAAAATGGCCTTGTGGTGAGGAATAAGGCACGGCTTGTAGCTCAAGGCTACACACAGGTTGAAGGAATTGATTTCGATGAAACTTTTGCACCTGTTGCTAGACTTGAGGCTATTCGCATATTGCTTGCTTATGCTAACCATCATAATACCATCTTATATCAAATGGATGTGAAAATTGCATTCCTCAATGGTAAGCTTGAGGAAGAAGTATATGTTGCTCAACCCCCAGGTTTTGAAGATCCAAAGCATCCTGACAAAGTCTTCAGACTCAATAAGGCCCTCTATGGCCTCAAGCAGGCCCCTCGGGCGTGGTATGATACTTTGAAGGAATTCCTCATGAAGAAAGGCTTCAAACCCGGTTCACTTGACCCAACTCTTTTCACCAAAACCTATGATGATGAATTATTCGTGTGCCAAATATATGTTGATGATATTATCTTTGGCTGTACTGACCAACGTTACAGTGACGAATTTGCATATATGATGAGTGAGGAATATCAAATGTCTATGATGGGAGAATTGAAATTCTTCTTAGGTCTTCAAATTCGTCAACAGCGCAACGACATCTTCATATCTCAGGAGAAATACCTCAAGGATGTGTTGAGGAAATTCGGCATGCAAGATTGCAAAGGCGTCAAAATCCCTATGCCCACAAATGGCCATCTATGCACTGATGAAAATGGTATTGACTTCGATCAAAAGGTATACCGCTCCATGATTGGCTCTTAATTGTATCTGTGTGCATCTAGGCTAGATATTATGCTTAGTGTTTGCATGTGTGCCCGTTTTTAAGCTACACCAAAGGAATCACACCATAAGGCTGTGAAGCATATTCTTCGATATCTAGCTCACACTCCAACACTTGGATTATGGTATCCCAAGGGCTCGGCTTTTGATCTCATTGGATATTCTGACTCTGACTATGCTGGTGATCATGTGGACCGCAAGTCAACATCCGGCACATGCCATTTCCTCGGACGATACTTGGTATGTTGGTCCTCGAAGAAGCAGAACTGCGTATCACTCTCTACTGCTGAAGCTAAGTACATTGCTGCTGGTTCGTGCTCTGCTCAATTGATATGGATGAAGCAAACCCTCAAGGACTACGGCATCAATGTGAAGAATGTGCCACTCTTCTATGACAATGAGAGTGCCATCAAGATTGCTCATAACCTAGTTCACCACTCGAGGACGAAGCACATCCAGATTCGTCATCATTTTCTTCGAGATCATGTGTTGAAGGGCGACATCTCTATTGAGCACGTGAAGACTGAAAAACAGCTAGCTGATATCTTCACAAAGCCCTTGGATGAGAAGAGATTTAGCAAGTTGCGGTGTGAGCTAAATATCTTAGAATCTTCAAATGTTCTTTGAAAAGGACACACATCCTAACACTTATGCAAAATTGATGACTTAGATGTGCAACACACGAAGTAACGTTTTCTTCAATCAATGAAGACTAACCCTCTAAGTGTGAAGAAATTAACGAATAATTTGATTCTCAGAGCCCTACGACAATTGTACGCGGCGTCTGAAATCATCATTCTTATACGGTGGGTCACGCCACCAACAAAAGTTGAAAATCTTCAATTTGAGTTTTTCTTCAGTTTTGAAATTCCTCAGTTGTTCAAATTCTTCAACTTTGCAAGTCTTCACTCTTTCCGACTGTGTTCTACATTGACTATATATATATATATATATATATATATATATATATATATATATATATATATATATTGAGTTTTAAGTCCTCTACAACATTCACTTATTGCTAATTCTTCAAGTTGACTTTTCTGCTAAGTGAATGTGATCGGACCCGTCCCCCTTTATGCTTAACTCAACCCAGTCTGTTCACAAATTCTTCATGTGCGTTCTATTTGAAACCCATTCAAAATCTTCACTGTGTCCTTGTCAGCTGAAGAATTTGCGAACGAAACTTTAAAATATTATTATCTGAATTTTTGGCTTTTGCCGCTCAAACCGTTCCACATCCCACGAGGAGTCTATTATATTCACCCACGATCTCACATGATCTCCACCTCACAGTATGTGGGTGACACATGTCGCTAGGATGAGAAGGGTCAGGGGCACGTTCGTCCATTTTCCTCGGACGAGTGGTTTTTCACCTCGGCTATAAATACCCCTCACCCTCCTCAGACCGCATTTACCCCACTCGACCTCACTCCCCTCGCTCGAGCTCTATGACCTAGCGCTGCTGCTACTTCCATCGTCGCCGGTGAGGAAGAGCTTCACTGCCTCGACCTTTTCGTCGTCGTACTCGCGCTGGCCGCGGAAATCTTCACTCCACCGCCGCCGTAGCTGTCTTCCGCCGCCAAGTTAGGGCGTGGAAGATCTGAATGGATGAACTTCTCAACTCCTACTCCCAGTTCGTCGTGTTCTTCGTCAAGGGTAAATAAAATCCATTTTTACTGCCCTTGTTAATTCTGATGATTTCCACAAAATCTTCAAAAGGTGTTTATTCTTCAACTTCCACACTCGTAAACACCACACTTGCATCTGTTTCTTGATTTGTTTCTCTAAGCAATGTTTTTCTTCAAGATTCCTCAATTGTGTGGATTTTCAATCTATACAACTCTGGAACCTAAGTCAAAGACCGCTTAGTGAAATTCCTCAAGACACTCCTGGTCAAATTCCTCAAACTTGTTTCTTTTGAAAAACTTCTGAGAATGCATATGACCTCTCCAAATTCTTTGCACCTATACTCTGTTCACAGGTATACATGTCCGCTGCTGAATCTCTAGGTTCTCATCAACTTAACTCATTTACAGCGTTCCTTGAAGACAAATTGCATACCTCGTCAGAGAATTCTATTGTTCAAAATCCTCAGCTGAAGAAAATGGCTGATGGCAAGAGACCTCAGGAGAGAGGCAAGAGACCAGAAGGGAATACAACTTTTCAGATCCCTGATGACATATATGAGGAATATTGCACTCCTGATGAAGCCAAACATGGCAAGGAGAACAAAAATTAGCGCAAGGTGGGCATTCAGAGGATCCAAAGGAGATGGGCACGGGAATGGAGGGAGTACAGATATGTAACTCCAAAATACATGAAGAAATTCGCCTTTCACCCTCCTTACCCAAGACCTCCATTGGCACCTGGCCAAGTTGCTCATCCCGCTAGCATCAAACATGGTGACGACTTTCCAAATGAATGGGCTGAGCGGCAAGCCAAGTTGGCCAAAATGGCCAAAGAAGCAGTGAAGAAATTCAATGAAGATTCTGCTGTTGCCGCTGCTGAGGCCTCTGCTAGCAAGCCCAAGAAGGCTATGCCTAAGAAGCCTGCTCACAAGCCCACTGCCTCAGCAATGCCCTCACGGCCAAGCTCATCAAAGCCCTCATGGCATATTTCTCAAGCAGCTCCAGTCCCCACTGTTGCAAAACATTCAGCTGCTGCTGCAAAGTCCTCGGCACCTGCGCATCTTGCCTCTTGCCAAAGGACCACTGGTATCTCTATTGCTTCAGGAGCATTTGCAAGTTCTTCAGCTCCTCCTCAGTCCTTAAAAGGCCCAACCTTGCTGAAGACAAAGGCCACTGCTGGATGAGGCACAAGGCCAAGTCCTCACAAGAAGTAGGTTGCCTTCCATGTGCCGTCTAGTGAAGACAAAACTGATGATGAATAACTAGCTGAAATCATCAGAGACAGACAACAAAGGGCCGCTAGAGCCAAAGGCAGTAATGTGCCTCTTCTGCTAGTTCCCAAGCTGATCCTTGACTTCATTGATCTCTGGCACAAGGACCCCAACACTCCTATGCCTTCTTTCAATCTCACACCTGGCCAAAGTCATATGTTGACTGCCTTCATAGGTGAAGAAAAATGGAAGTTTGAAAAGGCTAGGCAACTGAAGAAAGCTCAGTACAAGAAGGAGCATTTTCTGAAGAAGAATGTTGTCAAAATGACTCCTGGCGAACTTGTGGCCATGCAAGCTGAGATCAAAGCACTCAGTGATGAATTTGATGCATACCCTGCAGATTGGCCGGGAGCCAAAGTCAGATTCGTTAGAATGGCGAAGGGATTAACCTCAAATGTTGCAGCTTCAACGCAACATGAAATTCCTCAGGCTGAAGCATCTGCACAGCCAACTGAAGAACATGCAAGCACAGCTGATGAAAATCAGGCTGTTGATGATTCTGAAAGAACCAGGGCTGATTGAAGAAATTCCAGCCGCTAAAGAACTTGCCAGGGCAACCTCTAGTGTTGCGCCTAAAGAACAAGCCAGGCCAGTTGAAGCATCTGCTACTGCGCCTGAAGAAACTAATCATGCCAGGGCGACTGCATCAGTTGCGCCTGAAGAAACTGCACCAATTTCCTCTGCTCCTCCTGCATCGATGACAAGCATCAACCTTCCTTCTGCATCAGAAGCGAAGAAACTCAAAGCTGCGGAGCGAGCAGCTATGAAGAAAAGGAAAGCATCTGCATCCTTAGAGTCTTCAGCTCCAAAGAAAGTGAAGACTTTGACAAGCTCTTATGAAAATCCCATTGATGTTGTTCCAATATCAAGCATGCCATCAAAGGAGATTGTTCCCTTTGGTGAGGAATATGTGATTCCAAGTGAATCAGATGAAGAAGATCCTTCTGTTGCTACGTCAGAGCAGACTAATGAAGAAATTGAAGTGGAAAACATCACTTCAACTCCACTGGTATCATCGCCCATGCCTCAGTTCACAGCTGAAGAGGCAGGCGTTGAAGAAATAGATGATGAAGATGAAGATGTGGATATTGGGTGTACAACACCGATTCTGAATGATGACTACTGGGAAAGTCATCACCCCAATTCACCACTGACCACACCTCTGACAAATTCCTCAGTCCCCTGCTCAAACTGAAGGAATTCACATGGGCTCTGAAGAACGTCAAGCTTCTCTTCTCACTATTCCTGAAGAAGTTCCAGCCACTAGTGCTGATGTACATGTTGCTAAAGAAATGGAGGCCAAGGCTGCTGCTAATGACATTGCTCCTGAAATTCCACAGCCTGTGGCTCCAGAGACTATGCTTCAAGAGGCTGTAAAGACTTCAACTGCTAATCTTCAACCCAAGCCACAGAATCCTCACTCCAAGAAGCAGAAGTTCAAGGCTGAAGACTTCTTCAATGAGCATATTTTCTTCACTGACTACAATCCTTATGATGCTGCTCGACTTCATCGCAAGCGCTTTTGGAATGCTAGCTAGATGAACTTCTATTCATCGTTGCTGTTTGATAAGGACAAGATCTTTGACCATGAGCAAATTCCTCATGTGGACATGGAGTCTTTACCGTGCTTCACCCCAGTCCTCAGTGTTCTTCATGACGCTGGGTTGCTCAACTTCTGCACCGACATCTGCGACTGGAATGAAAAGCTCATTCTTCAATTCTATGCCACGTTGCACATCACTGGCAACTTTGAAGATGTCAATTTATGGGTATTGGACTGGATGACAGAAAATACTCACTACAAAGCACCGGCCTCTGAATTGCTTCATGACATCCCAGTCAGTCCTCCCGTTGAAGGTGCAAGGCTCATCTATGCTGAACCTGAACTTTTAGACCATTTGATGCAAGTGCTGATGAAGCCTTTGAAGCCAGGCCAAGCTCCAAGGACCAAATTCCTCGTCAAGTAATTGCTCTATGTGCCAAGGACTGTGTACAGGATATTGACCAAAACCCTCAGTCCTATCAAGGGCCACAAATCTGATGAAGAAGAGGTTGTTGGCATCATGAAGAATCTGCTTTTCAACATCATACATGGTATTCCTATCAACTACCACGATTTCTTCATGAGGACTTTGGCCAATGTCGCTCTGTCACCATTTGAATTGAAGCCTTACGCTCCCTAGATCATGAGATTCATTAGATCAAGGTCTTCAATCAACTACCAGACTGATTGTCAAAGACATCTCAGCTATTTGCCCCCAATTGAAGTCCTCAAAAGGACTATTTCCTCAACTGATGAGAAGGGAAAGGCTGCTGTTATTGATGAAGGCACTCGTCCATTAGATGGACAGTTTCGCAAAGCTGCATCTTATTCCACCAATTATGACTCTGCCACACATGATTCTGCCGCAAATGCTTCAAAGCAATATCCTCAAGCCACGGCTCCGCGTGTGATGACTGATTGTGAGCTTCTCCTCAGTCTTCATCAGAAGGTCGATCACAATGACAAGTGGGTCAAATGTCAGTTTGATTCAATTCTTCAGAACATGACAATCACGCAAAACACTATGATGAAGAACCATTACTACTTGCATGAAGTTTTTTATCACACCTGGGCTGTATTGTCTCACCTCTACGGTGATGAAGATCTTAAGCAGATGGGCTTCAAGCAGGACTTTGATTGGTCTCAGTTGCCTTCGAAGAAATTCAAGAAGGTCAAAGTTCCTCACTTGGTTCCCAGTTCATATTCTTCATCGCGCGAGACGGATGAAGCTGAAGATTTAAACGACACCGCGGTAGGCCCTACTCCAATGGACGACCCCAACAACGACGGTGCTCCTCCGTTGACTTCGTGATGATATTCTTCAGGGGCGTTAGTCCTCATTTTTCGTCCCTTTTGGTCATTCGATGACAAAGGGGGAGAAATTTGAGTTAGTCTTCAAGCGGGTCTCTATATATGGGCGTTTTTTTGCTAAGTTACCATGCTCGTTCTTCTGAAGTATTTGTTGGATCGAGTTGTAAACTTAAGTCCTATGGTCGTCTGGTACTCTTGCTCTGTTTTTTTACATCAATCACCATATTTCATCATGCATTTCAAATTCTTCATATCATATGTTAAATGCGTGTATGAATTACAAGATATAGGGGGAGATCTCCATGATTCTACTCTACAATGTGCATTTTCTATTCAAAGCAAATTCCTCACGTATGCACATCTTGAGGGGGAGTTCTTCTATATCTTGCAATCAAATTCCTCAATATCAGTATTTACACTTCATATGTTTATCCCCGTTGAAAACTTAACCTATATTGTCATCAATTACCAAAAAGGGGGAGATTGTAAGTGCATCTAGTGCCCCTTAGTGATTTTGGTGTTTTGAAGACTTATAGGTTAAGGGACTAATGCGTTTGTGAGTGTACACAGGTCTATAAGTCTATGAGGAGTTTGATATTTACAGAGAAAGTCGACCCCTAAAACTGAATGTCTTCAAGTGAAGACTTTGGCTTTCTGAAGACTTTGAAAGTGAAGAAATTGGTGTGATAGTGAAGACTTGATATTCATGCGAGGAATATGAAGCGTGAAGACTTTTGTTTTCGTAGTTTCGTTTTTCTCTTTCTTGAGTCATAGGAAACACCATACTGTTAAAGGGGGTCGAGGTAAAACTAAGGAGAAGTTTCCAAGTGATGCTCATCTCAAAATCCTACACCTACCAATACTTTCAAGTGAAGACATTGGAAATCTCATACAGTTCAGTCAAGTTCTTCAGTGACAGAGACGAAGATCTTCTGTTCTCTGAGGAATTTGTTCTGACTAAGGAGTTAGGAATTCGCCAGTGCGGATTACCTACAAGTGAGGAACATGATGGCCCTGAGGAATTTGATACTCAAATTTCCGACCGTTGATGTGCCACGCGCCAGCTGTCCCAAAATATCTACCCACCTAACGGTCATATCATTGAAGGGCATTTATGTCTTATCATGTCGGGTTGCTTCCTAGGCTATAAATAGCCGCCCCTACAACCACTAGTTGGTTGGCTGCTCCGAGAGAAACTGACACTTGTCATTGAGAGCATCCCATCCTCCGAGGACTTTGAGTGAAAATCATCAAGTGAGGAAAACCCAAACCCAAACACCTACAAACCCAAAGTGATTGAGCATCACTGAAGAGATTGTTCCTGTGTGGAACCGACGCTTGTTACCTTTGAGGACTGTGCATCCTCCAGACGGTTAGGCGTCATGGTCTAGAGCATCCAAGAGGAAATTATGGATCACCGAGTGACCGAGTCTGTGAAGGTTTGGAAGTCACCTGAAGACTTACCACGAGTGATTGGGCGAGGTCTGTGTGACCTTAGCTCAAGGAGAATACGGTGAGGACTGTGTGTCCGGGACTGTGTGTCCTCAGGTTTAATTATCTAGCCGCTCCAACCAGACATACGACTGTCACAGCAGTTGGAACTAGTCTACCAAATCACTGTCTTCATCGAGCTACTGGTTCTATTTCCTCAACCCTTTCATTTCCTCATTCATATGCTGTTGTACTTGATCGTTACTGTTTGAAGACTTTAACTGAAGATTTTCTCAATTTCCTCAATCTTATTTCTTCAGTCAATTTGTCTTCAGCCTCCTTATCCTGTGTTTACGCTACTTGTACTCTGTGCTTGTTTTCATTTCATCATGATGATTGTGCTACTACTTTGTTATGCTTGCATCTGAGTACTTATTCCGCTGCTAAGTAGTTCGTAGCTTAGGAATTTCCTCACCTTGAAATTCCTCAGTGACGAATTTTTAAAAATCGCCTATTCACCCCCCTCTAGTTGATATAACGCACTTTCAAACTCCATATCAAAATATCAGCTCTTTTATAAACTTGATGGATGTGCTTGAATCCAGCTTCTTGGTAGGCTTGGCTTCAATCCACTTGGTAAATTTGTCGACTGCTACAAGTAGATGAGTGAAACCACTTCTGCCGGTCCTGAGGGGTCCAATCATATCCAATCCCCACACGGCAAACGGCCAGACGAGTGGAATAGTCTGCAAGGCAGACGCAGGCTTATGTGATATGTTCGCATAGAACTGATATCCTTCACATCGTTGAACGATCTTCTTTGCAGCCTCATTGGCCCGGGGCCAATCAAATCCGGCCCGGTATGCTTTGGCCAGATTGTCCGAGAGGACGCATGGTGACCACAGGTCCCCGAGTGGATTTCGTCCAAGACCAGTCGACCCTCTTCTGGAGAAATACATCGTTGAGCTACGCCAGAAACACTCTCCCTGTAGAGCTGCCCATTAATCACTGTGAAAGCCTTGGATCTTCGTACAATCTGACACGCTTCAACCTCATCTTCCAGAAGCTTCTGCCTGAGCAGATATGCAATGTATGGTACTGTCCAGTCGGGGGTGATTACTAGGATCTCCATAACCAGATCAATAACCGCTGGGACCTCGATTTCAGTTGGATTGGTAGGACTTATCGCTTGAGGAGGTTCTTCAGTGAAAGAATCTCCTTATACCGATGGGGAATGGAGATGCTCAACAAACACATTGCTGGGGATAGGCTTCCGATTGGAACCAATTTTTGCTAGATCGTCGGCTGCTTGATTCTTGATTTGGGAAATGTGGTGGAGCTCCAATCCCTCAAACTTTTTCTCTAACTTCCTCGTTGTGTTGCAATATCCAGTCATGGCAGGGTTTATGACATCCCACTCCTTCATCACTTGATTGACCACCAAATCCGAGTCGCCGTAGTCCATCAGGCGATGGACACCGAGTGAGATAGTTGTGGCACCTCGATCCGCATGGAGCAGGGGGCCTTCGCACGTCAGCCCAGGATTACGCCTGACGCACGACAGGTCCATGATACAGCATTCCAGGTACAATAATATTCATCAAATACATGTGTATAAGATTACATCATTGATTAATACAATTTTCTGGCATAGCCCTAAGGCTATTTACATGGCAGCGGAAGTCCATATAAATGGCGGCGGAAGTCTTGGTTTGGCAGCGTCTCACTAAGGCGGGGCTCCATAACGCACAGGACTGGC
This sequence comes from Triticum aestivum, assembly GCF_018294505.1. Taxonomy (NCBI): domain Eukaryota; kingdom Viridiplantae; phylum Streptophyta; class Magnoliopsida; order Poales; family Poaceae; genus Triticum; species Triticum aestivum. The sequence continues at coordinate 464,088,257 of NC_057808.1, forward strand.
AAGATTACGACCTAGCACGACGGAACAAGCGAACGACCTACAAAACTGGTATGACATGCCAGGTCAGTACATTGAATGTACTTGCAAGACAACCAAATACATAGCATCCAAACAAACAGATGACAAAGCAAGAACCAAGCACATGCAACAGTCTACTTCAACACAACTTCTAAGCATGGCATGATATAACTAGAATCATAAATCAAACTAAGCATGAATAACAGCACATAATCTACTATCATGGCATATCAAACTTACTTCTAACATAACAACAGCAAAGCATAGCATATCAAAACATGGCATGGCATCATGAAACTATGCTGAAAATAAACTACCAGTTACCTCCCGTGAAGACATGTTGTAATAACCTTATGCCACAATCACTTACTCTGCCACGGCTCCTCGGAGCACAATCATGACTTACCAAGACCTCGTCTCGGGGTCATATCAACACATCATCGTGATTTCTCACGATTATTTCATAGTCCAAGCCATCACATTAGTTATCACATCTTAGTTATCACATAATTTATTAGCTGATTTATCCTCCATTTCGACCGAGACCCGATAGGGTGACCTACTACGAACCTGTGCCCATGACCAAGGACGCGGCTATCGATAGATTGAATACACTCTGCAGAGGTAGCGCACTTTACCCACACTACGGAACCCTGGTCTCGCACTCCCATACGTGCAGACCAAAGCGTTCCGACAAAACCGGTCTGTTGCCATGGAACTCTCCCGGCCACTCCAACCAACACCCCTTTTGGGTTCGGTCCTGGGTGGCCCCTGAAGGAAATATGCCCTAGAGGACATAATAAAGTATTATATATTTCCTTATATCATGATAAATGTTTATTATTCATGCTAGAATTGTATTAACCGGAAACATAATACATGTGTGAATACATAGACAAACAGAGTGTCACTAGTATGCCTCTACTTGACTAGCTCGTTAATCAAAGATGGTTATGTTTCCTAGCCATAGACATGAGTTGTCATTTGATTAAAGAGATCACCTCATTAGGAGAATGACGTGATTGACTTGACCCATTCCGTTAGCCTAGCACCCGATCGTTTAGTATGTTGCTATTGCTTTCTTCATGACTTATACATGTTCCTATGACTATGAGATTATGCAACTCCCGTTTACCGGAGGAACACTTTGTGTGCTACCAAACGTCACAACGTAAATGGGTGATTATAAAGGTGCTCTACAGGTGTCTCCAAAGGTACTTGTTGGGTTGGCGTATTTCGAGATTAGGATTTGTCACTCCGATTGTCGGAGAGGTATCTCTGGGCCCACTCGGTAATGCACATCACTATAAGCCTTGCAAGCATTGTGACTAATGAGTTAGTTGCGGGATGATGTATTACGGAACGAGTAAAGAGACTTGCCGGTAACGAGATTGAACTAGGTATCGAGATACCGACGATCGAATCTCGGGCAAGTAACATACCGATGACAAAGGGAACAACGTATGTTGTTATGCGGTCTTACCGATAAAGATCTTCGTAGAATATGTGGGAGCCAATATGGGCATCCAGGTCCCGCTATTGCTTATTGATCGGAGAGGTGTCTCGGTCATGTCTACATAGTTCTCGAACCCGTAGGGTCCGCACGCTTAACGTTACGATGACAGTTTTATTGAGTTTTTGATGTACCGAAGGAGTTCGGAGTCCCGGTTGAGATCGGGGACATGACGAGGAGTCTCGAAATGGCCGAGACGTAAAGATCGATATATTGGACGACTATATTCGGACTTCGGAAAGGTTCCGAGTGATTCGGGTATTTTTCGGAGTACCGGAGAGTTTCGGGAATTCGTATTGGGCCTTAATGGGCCATACGGGAAAGGAGAGAAAGACCCCAAAGGGTGGCCGCACCCCTCCCCATGGGCTAGTCCGAATTGGACTAGGGGGGGGGGGGCGCCCCCTTCCTTCTTTCTCCTTCCCCCTTCCCTTCTCCTACTCCCACAAGGAAAGGAGGAGTCCTACTCCCGGTGGGAGTAGGACTCCCCCCTTTGGCGCGCCTCTCCCCTTGGCCGGCTGCCTCCCCCTTGCTCCTTTATATACGGGGGCAGGGGGCACCCCATAGAGACAACAATTGATCCTTGAGATCTCTTAGCCGTGTGCGGTGCCCCCCTCCACCAAATTACACCTCGATAATACCGTTGCGGAGCTTAGGCGAAGCCCTGCATCGGTGGAACATCATCATCGTCACCACGCCGTCGTGCTGACGAAACTCTCCCTCAACACTCGGCTGGATCGGAGTTCAAGGGACGTCATCGAGATGAACGTGTGTAGAACTCGGAGGTGCCGTGCGTTCGGTACTTGATCGGTCGGATCGTGAAGACGTACGACTACATCAACCGCGTTGATATAACGCTTCCGCTTTCGGTCTACGAGGGTACGTGGACAACACTCTCCCCTCTCGTTGCTATGCATCACCATGATCTTGCGTGTGCGTAGGAATTTTTTTGAAATTACTACGTTCCCCAACAGTGGCATCCGAGCCTGGTTTTATGCGTTGATGCTATGCACGAGTAGAACACAAGTGAGTTGTGGGCGATATAAGTCATACTGCTTACCAGCATGTCATACTTTGGTTCAGCGGTATTGTGAGATGAAGCGGCCCGGACCGACATTACGCGTACGCTTACGCGAGACTGGTTTCACCGTTCGGAGCACTCGTTGCTTAAAGGTGACTGGCGGGTGTCTGTCTCTCTCACTTTAGTTGAACCGAGTGTGGCTACGCCCGGTCCTTGCGAAGGTTAAAACAGCACCAACTTGACAAACTATCGTTGTGGTTTTGATGCGTAGGTAAGAACGGTTCTTGCTAAGCCCGTAGCAGCCACGTAAAACTTGCAACAACAAAGTAGAGGACGTCTAACTTGTTTTTGCAGGGCATGTTGTGATGTGATATGGTCAAGACATGATGTGATATAATTTGTTGTATGAGATGATCATGTTTTGTAACCGAGTTATCGGCAACTGGCAGGAGCCATATTGTTGTCGCTTTATTGTATGAGATGCAATCACCATGTAATAGTTTTACTTTATCACTAAGCGGTAGCGATAGTCGTAAAAGCAATGAGTTGGCGAGACGACAACGATACTACGATGGAGATCAAGGTGTCGCACCGGTGATGATGGTGATCATGACGGTGTTTTGGAGATGGAGATCACAAGCACGGTGCTTCAGAGATGGAGATCACAAGCACGGTGCTTCGGAGATGGAGATCACAAGCACAAGATGTTGATGGCCATATCATATCACTTATATTGATTGCATGTGATACTAATCCTTTATGCATCTTATCTTGCTTTGATTGACGGTAGCATTATAAGATGATCTCTCACTAAAATTTCAAGATAAAAGTGTTCTCCCTGAGTATGCACCGTTGCGAAAGTTCTTCGTGCTGAGACACCACGTGTTAATCGGGTGTGATACGCTCTACGTTCAAATACAACGGGTGCAAAATAGTTGCACACGCGGAATACTCAGGTTAAACTTGACGAGCCTAGCATATACAGATATGGCCTCGGAACACAGAGACCGAAAGGTCGAGCGTGAATCATATAGTAGATATGATCAACATAGTGATGTTCACCATTGAAACTACTCCATCTCACGTGTTAATCGGACATGGTTTAGTTGCTTTGGATCACGTAATCACTTAGATGATTAGAGGGATGTCTATCTAAGTGGGAGTTCTTAAGTAATATGATTAATTGAACTTAAATTTATCATGAACTTAGTCCTGATAGTATTTTGCAAATTATGTTGTAGATCAATAGCTCGCGTTGTTGCTTCCCTGTGTTTATTTTTGATATGTTCCTAGAGAAAAATTATGTTGAAAGATGTTAGTAGCAAAGATGCGGATTGGATCCGTGATCTGAGGATTATCCTCATTGCTGCACAGAAAATTATGTCCTTGATGCACCGCTAGGTGACAGACCTATTGCAGGAGCAGATGCAGACGTTATGAACGTTTGGCTAGCTCAATATGATGACTACTTGATAGTTTAGTGCACCATGCTTAACGGCTTAGAATCGGGACTTCAAAGACGTTTTGAACGTCATGGACCATATGAGATGTTCCAGGAGTTGAAGTTAATATTTCAAGCAAATACCCGAGTTGAGAGATATGAAGTCTCCAACAAGTTCTATAGCTAAAAGATGGAGGAGAATCGCTCAACTAGTGAGCATGTGCTCAGATTGTCTGGGTACTACAATCGCTTGAATCAAGTGGGAGTTAATCTTCCAGATAAAATAGTGATTGACAGAATTCTCTAGTCACCATCACCAAGTTAGTAGAACTTCGTGATGAACTATAGTATGCAAGGGATGACGAAAGTAATTCCCGAGCTCTTCGTGATGCTGAAATCGACGAAGGTAGAAATCAAGAAAAACATCAAGTGTTGATGGTTAACAAGACCACTAGTTTCAAGAAAAGGGCAAAGGGATAGAAGGGGAACTTCAAGAAGAACGGCAAGCAAGTTGCTGCTCAAGTGAAGAAGCCTAAGTCTGGTCCTAAGCCTGAGACTAAGTGCTTCTACTGCAAAGGGACTGGTCACTGGAAGCGGAACTACCCCAACTATTTGGTGGATAAGAAGGATGGCAAAGTGAACAAAGGTATATTGGATATACATGTTATTGATGTGTACTTTACTAGTGTTTATAGCAACCCCTCGGTATTTGATACTGGTTCAGTTGCTAAGAGTAGTAACTCGAAACGGGAGTTGCAGAATAAACAGAGACTAGTAAAAGGCGAGGTGACGATGTGTGTTGGAAGTAGTTCCAAGATTGATATGATCATCATCGCACACTCCCTATACTTTCGGGATTAGTGTTGAAACTAAATAAGTGTTATTTGGTGTTTGCGTTGAGCATGAATATGATTTGATCATGTTTATTGCAATACGGTTATTCATTTAAGTTAGAGAACAATTGTTGTTCTGTTTACATGAATAAAAACCTTCTATGGTCATACACACCAACGAAAATGGTTTGTTGGATCTCGATCGTAGTGATACACATATTCATAATAATGAAGCCAAAAGATGCAAAGTTAATAATGATAGTGCAACTTATTTGTGGCACTGCCGTTTAGGTCATATTGGTGTAAAGCGCATGAAGAAACTCCATACTGATGGGATTTTGGAATCACTTGATGCTTGCGAACCGTGCCTCATGGGCAAGATGACTAAAACGCCGTTCTCCGGAACTATGGAGAGAGCAACAGATTTGTTGGAAATCATACATACAGATGTATGTGGTCCGATGAATATTGAGGCTCGTAGCAGGTATCATTATTTTCTGACCTTCACAGATGATTTGAGCAGATATGGGTATATCTACTTAATGAAACAGAAGTCTGAAACATTTGAAAAGTTCATATAATTTCAGAGTGAAGCGAAAATCATCGTAACAAGAAAATAAAGTTTCTACGATTTGATCGTGGAGAAGAGTATTTTAGTTACGAGTTTGGCCTTCAGTTAAAACAATGTGAAATAGTTTCACTACTCACGCCACCTGGAACACCACAGCATAATGGTGTGTCCGAACGTCATAACCGTACTTTATTGGATATAGTGCAATCTATGATGTCTCTTACCAATTTACCACTATCGTTTTGGGGTTATGCATTAGAGACAGCTACATTCACGTTAAATAGGGCACCATCAAAATCCGTTGAGACGACGCCTTATGAACTGTGGTTTGGCAAGAAACCAAAGTTGTCGTTTCTTAAAGTTTGGGGTTGCGATGCTTATGTGAAAAAGTTTCATCCTGATAAGCTCAAACCCAAATCGGAGAAATGTGTCTTCATAGGATACCCAAAGGAGACAGTTGGGTACACCTTCTATCACAGATCCGAAGGCAAGACATTCGTTGCTTAGTATGGATCCTTTCTAGAGAAGGAGTTTCTCTCGAAAGAAGTGAGTGGGAGGAAAGTAGAACTTGATGAGGTAACTGTACCTGCTCCCTTATTGGAAAGTAGTTCATCACAGAAATCTGTTCCTGTGACTCCTACACCAATTAGTGAGGAAGTTAATGATGATGATCATGAACTTCAGATCAAGTTATTACTGAACCTCGTAGGTCAACCAGAGTAAGATCCGCACCAGAGTGGTACGGTAATCCTGTTCTGGAGGTTATGTTACTAGACCATGACGAACCTACGAACTATGAAGAAGCGATGGTGAGCCCAGATTCCGCAAAATGGCTTGAGGCCATGAAATCTGAGATGAGATCCATGTATGAGAACAAAGTATGGACTTTGATTGACTTGCCCAATGATCGGCGAGCCATTGAGATTAAATGGATCTTCAAGAGGAAGACGGACGCTGATAGTAGTGTTACTATCTACAAAGCTAGAATTGTCGCAAAAAGGTTTTCGACAAGTTCAAGGTGTTGACTACGATGAGAGTTTCTCACTCGTATCTATGCTTAAGTCTGTCTGAATCATGTTAGCAATTGCCGCATTTTATGAAATATGGCAAATGGATAAACAAAACTGCATTCCTTAATGGATTTATTAAAGAAGAGTTGTATATGATGCAACCAGGAGGTTTTGTCAATCCTAAAGTGCTAACAAAATATGCAAGCTCCAGCGATCCATCTATGGACTGGTGCAAGCATCTCGGAGTTGGAATATACACTTTGATAAGTTGATCAAAGGATATAGTTTTATACAGACTTGCGGTGAAGCCTGTATTTACAAGAAAGTGAGTGGGAGCACTACAACATTTCTGATAAGTATATGTGAATGACATATTGTTGATCGGAAATAATGTAGAATTATTCTGCAAAGCATAAAGGAGTGTTTGAAAGGAGTTTTTCAAAGAAAGACCTCGGTGAAGCTGCTTACATATTGAGCATCAAGATCTATAGAGATAGATCAAGACGCTTGATAAGTTTTTTCAATGAGTACATACCTTAACAAGATTTTGAAGTAGTTCAAAATAGAACAGTCAAAGAAAGAGTTCTTGCCTGTGTTACAAGGTGTGAAATTGAGTAAGACTCAAAGCCCGACCACGGCAGAAGATAGAAAGAGAATGAAAGTCATTCCCTATGCCTTGGCCATAGGTTCTATAAAGTATGCCATGCTGTGTACCAGATCTATTGTATACCCTACACTGATTTTGGCAAGGGAGTACAATAGTGATCTAGGAGTAGATCACTGGACAGCGGTCAAAATTATCCTTAGTGGAATAAGGATATGTTTCTCGATTATGGAAGTGACAAAAGGTTCGTCGTAAAGGGTTACGTCGATGCAAGTTTTGACACTAAATCTAGATGACTCTAAGTCTCGGTCTAGATACATATTGAAAGTGGGAGCAATTAGCTAGAGTAGCTCCGTGCAGAGCATTGTAGACATAGAAATTTGCAAAATACTTACGGATCTGAATGTGACAGACCCGTTGACTAAAATTATCTCACAATCAAAACATGATCACACCTTAGTACTCTTTGGGTGTTAATCACATAGCGATGTGAACTAGATTATTGACTCTAGTAAACCCTTTGAGTGTTGGTCACATAGAGATGTGAACTATGGGTGTTAATCACATGGTGATGTGAATTATTGATGTTAAATCACATGGCGATGTGAACTAGATTATTGACTCTAGTGCAAGTGGGAGACTGAAGGAAATATGCCCTAGAGGCAATAATAAAGTATTATATATTTCCTTATATCATGATAAATGTTTATTATTCATGCTAGAATTGTATTAACCGGAAACATAATACATGTGTGAATACATAGACAAACAGAGTGTCACTAGTATGCCTCTACTTGACTAGCTCGTTAATCAAAGATGGTTATGTTTCCTAGCCATAGACATGAGTTGTCATTTGATTAACGGGATCACCTCATTAGGAGAATGACGTGATTGACTTGACCCATTCCGTTAGCTTAGCACCCGATCGTTTAGTATGTTGCTATTGCTTTCTTCATGACTTATACATGTTCCTATGACTATGAGATTATGCAACTCCCGTTTACCGGAGGAACACTTTGTGTGCTACCAAACGTCACAACGTAAATGGGTGATTATAAAGGTGCTCTACAGGTGTCTCCAAAGGTACTTGTTGGGTTGGCGTATTTCGAGATTAGGATTTGTCACTCCGATTGTCGGAGAGGTATCTCTGGGCCCACTCGGTAATGCACATCACTATAAGCCTTGCAAGCATTGTGACTAATGAGTTAGTTGCGGGATGATGTATTACGGAACGAGTAAAGAGACTTGCCGGTAACGAGATTGAACTAGGTATCGAGATACCGACGATCGAATCTCGGGCAAGTAACATACCGATGACAAAGGGAACAACGTATGTTGTTATGCGGTCTGACCGATAAAGATCTTCGTAGAATATGTGGGAGCCAATATGGGCATCCAGGTCCCGCTATTGGTTATTGACCGGAGAGGTGTCTCGGTCATGTCTACATAGTTCTCGAACCCGTAGGGTCCGCACGCTTAACGTTACGATGACAGTTTTATTGAGTTTTTGATGTACCGAAGGAGTTCGGAGTCCCGGATGAGATCGGGGACATGACGAGGAGTCTCGAAATGGCCGAGACGTAAAGATCGATATATTGGACGACTATATTCGGACTTCGGAAAGGTTCCGAGTGATTCGGATATTTTTCAGAGTACCGGAGAGTTACGGGAATTCGTATTGGGCCTTAATGGGCCATACGGGAAAGGAGAGAAAGACCCCTAAGGGTGGCCGCACCCCTCCCCATGGGCTAGTCCGAATTGGACTAGGGAGGGGGGGCGCCCCCTTCCTTCTTTCTCCTTCCCCCTTCCCTTCTCCTACTCCCACAAGGAAAGGAGGAGTCCTACTCCCGGTGGGAGTAGGACTCCCCCCTTTGGCGCGCCTCTCCCCTTGGCCGGCTGCCTCCCCCTTGCTCCTTTATATACGGGGGCAGGGGGCACCCCATAGAGACAACAATTGATCCTTGAGATCTCTTAGCCGTGTGCGGTGCCCCCCTCCACCAAATTACACCTCGATAATACCGTTGCGGAGCTTAGGCGAAGCCCTGCGTCGGTGGAACATCATCATCGTCACCACGCCGTCGTGCTGACGAAACTCTCCCTCAACACTCGGCTGGATCGGAGTTCGAGGGACGTCATCGAGCTGAACGTGTGTAGAACTCAGAGGTGCCGTACGTTCGGTACTTGATCGGTCGGATCGTGAAGACGTACGACTACATCAACCGCGTTGTGATAACGCTTCCGCTGTCGGTCTACGAGGGTACGTGGACAACACTCTCCCCTCTCGTTGCTATGCATCACCATGATCTTGCGTGTGCGTAGGAATTTTTTTGAAATAACTACGTTCCCCAACAGTAATACCCTACTTCCTGCTTGATTGATCTTGATGAATATGAGTGTTACAAGAGTTGATCTACCACGAGATTGTAATGGCTAAACCCAGGAGCCTAGCCTATGTGTATATGGTAATGAATGTCCCCTATCCGAACTATGCTCTCCGGTTTATATAGACACCGGAGAGATCTAGGGTTACATGGGGTCGGTTACATAAGAAGGAATCTTCACAGCTGGTCGCCTAGCTTGCCTTCCACGCCAAGGAAAGTCCAATCCGGACACGGGTATAGTCTTCGGCCTTTGTATCTTCACAGCCCATCAGTCCGGCCCAATGAATAACAGGCCGGACACCCGAGGACCCCTTAGTCCAGGACTCCCTCAGTAGCCCCTGAACCTGGCTTCAATGACGAGGAGTCCGGCGCGTAGATTGTCTTCGGCATTGCAAGGCGGGTTCCCCTTTCTCCGAACTCCAAGATAGTCTTCGGACGCGATGATTGTATCTAGACCTATTACACAACCGCAGAGAGAATATAATATTTGTATGGATCTAATCTATTGACAGCTTTTTTACAACACGACATCGTGTCTGTCCGGTCATAATTTCGAACCGCTTTTCATCTGCCATCCCATGTTTCGAGACGCGGTTGCCACTGGCATGTCATGTCGAAGCAGAGATCGTGTCCCCTTGTTGCGGGATTCTCATCAATGCGAGCATGGGTAACCCAACTGTGCCGTTTATACAGCCCTTGGGAACAGGCGAATCCTAAGGCGAGTGAGGAGGCGATTAATATTTGCTGCCTTTATATGGGGATAAGGATTCCCTCTTCCTCTTCTCACGCTCTCTCTCCGTCTCCGCCTTTCCAATCTCAAGCTCCAGTGCCCAAGTTCTCATCTCCTTTCCACTCAAGCAACCATGTCCGGATCCGGCGGTCAGGGCAAGTGGATGGTCTCCTCCGTCAAGGAGGAGGACATTACTGAGCTTCGGGCGGCCGGAAATTTGGGGAAAGAGATCGCCCATCGTCTGCCGGCCGAAGGACAAGTCGTCCCCATGCCGGAGCCCACAGAGAGGGTAGTATTCATCCCCCATTTCTTCTGCGGGCTAGGGTTTCCAATCCACCCCTTCGTCCGCGGGCTGATGTATTATTACGGGGTAGATTTCCATGATCTGTCCCTGAATTCCTTCCTCAACATCTCGGCGTTTATCGTCGTGTGCTAGGCCTTCCTCCGCATCCAACCCCACTTCGGGCTGTGGCTCAAAGTCTTCAATGTGAAGCCGAAGGTGGTGGATGGCCAGCACGCGGAGTGCGGAGGAGCCATGGTGAGCAAGCTGCCCAACGTCTCCTGGCCGAAAGGTATTTTTGTGGAGACAGTGAAGGAGTGGCAGAGACAATGGTTCTACATCACAGAACCCCGCGGCACCACCTGGGCCGCGGCTGCCGAATTCTGCTCCGGTGCTCCCATGTGGCTCACCTCTTGGGTCGAGAAGAGTCCGGACTGGTGTTCGTCTGATGAGCTGACAGCGTTACAGACGCGCGTCCAGAGCATGATAGCCAAAAACGTCAAGCTCGTTGATGTGATCCAGGTGATGCTATTTCGCCGGATTCTTCCATGCCAGCGTAGAGGACGGCCTCTGTGGGATTTCAACCCGAAGAAGCATCGGACCCTGGTGAGGCTCTTCGAGACCACCCACGAAGATGCCTGGAAGTTTCTCTTTAAGGGCAACGAGAAACCGCCGGCCACGGATTCAGACCGTGGTCACGACTGTAAACACCCCGCCAGCGAGGTATGTTACTTTTGACGTATCCCCGGCTTAAATGTTTCGAGGATGATGTCTGAGATTTTATTGTTGCTCCCTCAGGACTGGATGGAAAGGGTGAAGCGGATCCAGTGTCCGGCTCCGCTGCCCGAAGAACCGGTCATCCCACGCCTAGCGGAGATGCTGGTGCCGGCGCCATACAAGGCGCCGGAGAAGAAGGCCAAGAAGAAGGCAAAGGGGGCCAAGAGTGGTCCCCGTCGCAAGGGCACTTCAGATGCGACGACCGAAGACGACGAGGCCCATTCCTCTGTCCCTGAGGACAATGACGAGGAGGAGGAGGAAAACAACCCTCCTCCCGAGGAGAAGAAGAAGAGGGCGGCCTCGGCACATCCGGAGGTGAAAGCACCCAAAAAGGGGAAGGGCGCCCCAGCGGTCAACACCGCGTGGGACGTTGACAGTAGTCCGGAACGACGCCCCCGCACTAAGCTCCAGGCCGCATCGTAAGTGACACGGCTTATTTATGCGCACATCCAGCCCTTTCTCTTTATTATTTTAACATGGTTAACTACACCATTGCAGTCCAGCCCGTGACCTTATCCAGCGATCCTCATCTCGAGGTTCGTTGGCTCCATCGGAGATGGCGAGCATGTCACCACCGGCTGCTTACTCCCTCGGGGCTAGGGATGACACCGAAGTGCTGTCCCGGAGGACCGCTCCGAAGGGAGCAGCCCAGGACATTGTCCGGGAGGCGCCACAAGGCGAGACCTCCACTGCTGGACATATGGGGGAGCCAATCCCCATGAAGACTGACGAGGAGGGTCGTATCCAGTTCGGCCCTCAGCCGAATACAATTCCGGAGACCCATATGGCTCCGAAGTCGGGCGAGCAGCCCCCTTTGAAGGAGGGGGGTGCACCGCCTCCGCCGGTGGCTCCTGTCTATCCAGGAGCGCCGGATGACCTGATGGGGGCGCTACGAAGTGCCTCCGTCGTGGACGAGCATCGTGTCCTTATGGGTGCGGTGATCGAGATGGTTCAGTCCGCCAAGAGCGGACTTAATGAAGCCTGTAGCAGCCTGTTAACAGGTTTCGAGGTAAGAAAGAGAAAAACCCGTGTAGTCCGTAGCCCCTGAGACGCTGACCGGTGTTTGGCGAGAAGAACCGGACAGGGGATCAATCTTCTTTGTAAGGAGGACTAACGTAATATGTATGCATAAGCAGGCGTCGCTGTGGCCGCAACCTCGCATGCTGCCGAAGTCTCTGAATTGAGCAGAGGCTGAGCGGACGAGAACGAGCTCGCGAGGTTAGGGTTCGGCTCCAGGAGAAGCAAGGTGAGGTAACGACTTGCTGTGTTCGGAAAGCATAGGCGCTGTATATTGACTGTAGTGTCGTAATAATGTGCAGGAGCCGCGACCGAGTCGAGGCCCTGAGGAAGGCCCTGGGTGAGGCCGAGGAGAAGGCTGTCCAGCAGCAAGCCTGCCGTAAGAAGCTAAGGCCCGGGTCAAAGAATCCAGCAGGAGCTCCAGGATGCGGTGAAAAATGTGCAGACCTTGGAGATGATGCGTCGGCTCCAAGGGGGCCGAACTCACCAAGGCTCGTCAGAGCGCGGAGCCGCACGGAATGAGGCCCAGGCCGCCCTCCAGGAGATCCAGGCCAAGAAGATCACGGCGGGTAAGGCTTTTAAGATGCAAAGCAAGTATGCGGAGAAGCAGTACCTTTTACTAAACCGGGTTTGGAGTTCCCCAAGGGCTTTTGCTGATCTACCGCGCAGTGTATCGGACGCCGTGGAGTTCTATCGAGCCGAAGGAGGGGGTTCCACGGAGAAAGCTCTTCTGGTCGCAATATGCGGTGTCAGAGCCTCCCGTGTCCTTCACCGATCAGCTGAAACAGCTGGTGGAGCTGCACAGGGTGGCCGAATTAGCCATGAGGGATTTTGACAATCCGGCTATGGCCCAGCCGAAGCCATGCCTGGCAGCTACTTCGGACTCGTGAGGCGGATGGTGAACGCATGTCCTTGGCTGGACGTCATCAAGTGCTCCGCCTGTATTGAAGGTGTCCGTATGGCCTTCGCTCGCTGCAAGATGTGGTGGGCGAAGATGAACGTTGTTGAAGTTGCCAGCGGGCCGCCGGAGGGCAAGGAGCACCGCACACCCGAGCGATATTTTCGCGGATGTCGTAGAGGGGTCTCGACTTGTGGCGGCGCAATGTTCGCAGGACATTGTATTTGAATAAATGTATTCATGTTGCCCTTGCCTTGTATTATGGGAACAAAGCCGGTTTTTGTAAAATAATTTTATTATGCTTTGAATTGTTCCTCCTGTGCGGCCGTGTTATTTGTAATCTGAGGGTTGGCCAGTCGTCGGCTTCTGCCCTCGCGTAGGTAGTACGGAGGTGTTCGGGATGGATTCTAAACAATCTTGATCCAATTATATGGTCCTTTGGAGGAGTTGTTTAGCGCAACGAACAAGGCAATCGGACTGTACGGCTTAAACGCCCTCACTTAGCCATAGGAGTTTTATAATTAAGCAAGTGTGCAGCCCCTGGTCCAAGCCAGGGTGCTGTCAGCATCTGATCGGGAAGTGCCGATCCTTCGCATGGCGCGGAAAAAATCTCCAACGATTTTGTAACCCTCGAACAGCTGACCGGCTCTCGCCGTATCATGACAGTTAGTTTTCGGCTTTCTCTACTGAGGTGCTCATCCGGTTAAGGCCAGGGCACAATCGCAGTAGTTCTCCCTTTACTACCCTAGCCGATAGAGCGGAACGTAGGGTAGCAAGCACAGGAGCCGGGCAACCCAACTATTGACCAAAGACATGATTTCGGAGCCAATGCAGATAAATGCTAAATTCGGGGTGCCGAACTTATGTATAAGAAGTGTTCGGACTTTGCTGCCGTATTGTGGGGCGATAAGTAGCCCCTGGCGAATATCAAACGTACAGAAGAGTATCGATGCAGCAAATAAGCAGATCGAGATAAAACGAAGTAAGAAGCGAAAACCACAGAAACTGGGCCACGAACCATTTTTATTATAACTGGATGGATACGTCAAGGCGTATCTTGTACAGATGGTTCGAGAAGTATCCGGGCTATTTAACATGCCGGAATCAGTAGGGCGCAGCGTGCGGGTCCTGGGAAATAAGTATGAATACCGTCAAGAAGAACGTATAAAGGTTACTCTACACACCTGTGCTGCTTGCCTCCGTTGTATGCCAATCCTTCTAAAGGACTTGCGATCAGGCCCGCGAAAAAAAGGAACCTGAAACAAAAAAGTAAAAGTATGTGTGTCCGGGATCGGTCTGGCCGGACTGTAGCCCCGGGTTATCTTGTGCCTCCGTCGATGTCCATGGATTTTTTAGTGCGTAATTGTGTACGCGTGGTACGAATGCCACTACCTCATTGGGACTGGGACGGAGGCCGAATTGCTAGTCGAGCTCTTAACGAGCCGCGCCATCCTGTTGCAGTGTAGTCCAGAACCTCTTAATGATGTCCGAGGGCTCGACAGCCATACTATGGTGCTGCTTGAGAAGGCCGCTCTGTACTTCTGCTGCTAGGGCGGCGGTGTGCTCCTCTGTTCGTAGGGAGCGTTCCGTATTGCCATTGACTGTTATGACGCCGCGTGGACCGGGAAACTTGAGCTTGAGATAAGCATAGTGTGGCACTGCGTTGAATCTAGCAAACGCGGTTCGTCCGAGCAGTGCGTGATAGCCGCTGCGGAAGGGGACGTTATCGAAGATTAACTCTTCGCTTCGGAAGTTGTCCGGAGAACCGAAGACCACCTCCAGCTTGATTGAGCCCGTACAGTGGGCCTCTACGCCTGGTATGACTCCTTTAAAGGTAGTCTTTGTTGGTTTGATTCGCGAGGGGTTAATGTCCATCTTCCGCACTGTGTCCTGATAAAGCAGGTTGAGGCTGCTACCACCGTCCATCAGGACTCGTGTTAGGTGAAACCCGTCAATAATTGGGTCGAGGACTAGTGCGGCTGAACCGCCATGGAGGATACTAGTTGGGTGATCCCGATGATCGAAGGTGATCGGGAATGATGACCACGGATTGAATTTTGGGGCGACTGGCTCTCGCCTAGACGTCCCTAAGTGCTCGCTTACGCTCCCTTTTGGGGATGTGCGTAGCGTATATCATGTTCACCGTTTTGACTTGAGGGGGAATTTCTTCTGCCCCCCAGTGTTTGGCTGCCGGGGCTCTTCGTCCTCGTCCTCACTTTGTGATCCCTTTTCTTTGTTTTCGGCATTTAACTTGCCGGCCTGCTTGAAGACCCAACAATCCCTGTTGGTATGGTTGGCTTGCTTATCCGGGGTGCCGTGAATTTGGCACGGACGGTCGAGTATGCGGTCCAGGCTGGAAGGTCCTTCGCTCTTTCTTTTGTAGGGCTTCTTCCGTTGGCCGGACTTGGAGCCACTGAATCCGGCGTTGACTGCGGTGTCATCGGTGTTGTCGCCATTGCTTCGGTGTTTGTGTCTATTGCGCCGGAGCTTTCCGGTGCTGTTCTTGGCCTCAGTGGGGCCTGCCTCGCTGGCTGTGTTTTTACTATGAGCCAGCCAGCTGTCCTCACCCGCACAGAAGCGGGTCATGAGTGCCGTGAGGGCTGCCATAGACTTCGGCTTTTCCTGGCCGAGGTGGCATGCTAGCCATTCATCACGGATGCTGTGTTTGAAGGCTGCTAGGGCCTCGGCATCCGGACAGTCAACGATCTGGTTCTTTTTGGTTAGGAACCTAGTCCAGAATTTTCTGGCTGATTCTCCAGGTTTTTGAACTATGTGGCTTAAGTCATCGGCGTCCGGTGGCCGGACATAAGTTCCTTGGAAGTTATCAAGGAAAGCCTCTTCCAAGTCTTCCCAGCTACCGATGGAATTCTCAGACAGGCTATTTAACCAGTGCCGAGCTGGCCCTTTGAGCTTTAATGGGAGGTATTTGATGGCGTGGAGGTCATCTCCTCGAGCCATATGGATATGGAGAATGAAATCCTCGATCCATACTGCGGGATCGGTTGTGCCGTCGTATGATTCAATGTTGACAGGCTTGAACCCCTCGGGGAATTCGTGATCCAGTACTTCATCTGTGAAGCAGAGAGGGTGTGCGGCGCCTCTATATCGGGCCGCGTCGTGACATAGCTCTGATGGAGTCCGTCTGCGGTATCCGGCCCGGGCATGGTTGGGTTTATCACGTCCGAATAGGTAGTCGTCGTCATGCCTTGAGGCACGCCATCGTGATCCATAGATCGATCTTGTATGTCCTACTCTATCGTCCAGGATCTGCCGGAGGTCGTACGTGTGACCCCGAACTCTTCCTTCTCTATTTTCACGAGGCGGTGGGGCAGGCTGCTGTTCAGCCTGAGTTGCCGCTTTATCCCGGCCTCGGGGTGGCCGGTCGGCCGCCCTGTCTCGACCACGTGGTGTTCGTTCTGCATTACGCAAGGGAGATGTGTGCTCCGGTGCTTCCTCATCGAATTGAGGTAGCAGCCTGCGTTTCGGGTAGCTCTTGGTTGGGCGCCTGAGGCCGTATTCTTCGGCTGTCAGGACATCAGTCCATCTGTCAACGAGCAGATCTTGTTCAGCTTGAAGCTGCTGCTGTTTCTTTTTCAGGCTCCTTGCAGTGGCTATGAGCTGAAGCTTAAAGCGCTCCTGCTCCAGAGGATCCTCAGGCACGATGAAGTCTTCGTTGCCGAGGCTTGTCTCCTCCTCAGAGGGTGGACGGTAACTATCGTCCTCCGAGTCATCTTCTATGGCCTGTTCATCAGGGTTGTCTTGCTTGTTGCCGTGTTCCTCCTGATCGGATGCAGCTCCGACAGGGTCTTCATTGTTTTCGGTGTCGCCTGGAGTACTATTTTCTCTGGTGTCGGTGTTGCCGTCCTTTGAGCGACGAGGCTTAGGACGGTGTTTGGGGCGTCGGCGCTTGGACTGCGTCTCAGAGGTTTTATTCGCATCTGGCTCTTCTTTGTCGTCGCCAGATCCTTTGGGTGTATCAACCATGGATACGTCGTACGAAGAGGTAGCCGTCCAACGTCCGGTGAATGGCGGGTCTTGGCCTTGCTCCTTATCGGCATCGTCGTCCATACCGTCGATGTCTTCGGAGCCATAGTCAAGCACGTCGGTTAAGTCATCGACGGTGGCTATGAAGTGGGTGGCGGTGGGAAGCAAAATTCTTCGTCATCCGTCTCTAGCTTGAACTGGACATAGTTCGGCTGTGAGTCCTTCTCCAAGGACAAATTCTTTAAAGATTTTAGAACGTCACCCAAAGGCGAGTGCTGGAAAACGTCAGCGGCGCTGAACTCGAAGATCGATAACCGATCTAGCTCGGTGTCCGCGGGCGTACACAGTCCGGAACTTATAGCCGGAGACAAGTCCGAAGTTCCGTTAAAGCGAATATTGCAGGGTGTTGAGTCCGTGTGCGGCTCCAACGCTGCGGACTCTGCGGCCTCGGATGGCATGATCTGCTTTGGCTCTAAGGCCGTTGCAGCAGCAGGAACCATCTCCTGAGTGTGATCCGATGACAGATTTAAGTCACGTTCATCGGGGTGAGGGGGAGCGATCGCCGCGGGCTCGAATCCCTTGAAGATCAAGTCTCCATGGATATCTACGATGTAGTTCAAGCTTCCGAATCTGACCCGATGGCCAGGGGCGTAGCTGTCGATCTGCTCCAGATGGCCAAGCGAGTTGGCCCGCAGTACGAAGCCGCCGAATACGAAGGTCTATCCGGGGAGGAAGGTTTCTCCCTGGACAACGTCATTACTGACGATCGAAGGGGCCATCGAGCCCTTTGCCGACGGCACAATGGAACTCTCAATGAAAGCACCAATGTCGGTGTCAAAACCGGCGGATCTCGGGTAGGGGGTCCCGAACTATGCGTCTAGGATCGATGGTAACAGGAGACGGGGGACACGATGTTTACCCAGGTTCGGGCCCTCTCTATGGAGGTAATACCCTACTTCCTGCTTGATTGATCTTGATGAATATATGAGTGTTACAAGAGTTGATCTGCCACGAGATCGTAATGGCTAAACCCTAGGAGCCTATCCTATGTGTATATGGTAATGAATGTCCCCTATCCGGACTATGCTCTCCGGTTTATATAGACACCGGAGAGATCTAGGGTTACATGGGGTCGGTTACATAAGAAGGAATCTTCACAGCTGGTCGCCTAGCTTGCCTTCCACGCCAAGGAAAGTCCAATCCGGACACGGGTATAGTCTTCGGCCTTCGTATCTTCACAGCCCATCAGTCCGGCCCAATGAATAACAGGCCGGACACCCGAGGACCCCTTAGTCCAGGACTCCCTCAATGGGTTCAAGCGGGCGGTGTTCTCCGGATGTTGCACTGGACTAGGTTGGTGTGAGGCTTGCAACTTTCTCCTATGAAGCTCTTTGGCAAAATCAGAATTGTCATGGCCTCGACGCCCCGGTCGACTGTTTGGCGTTGCTTTTGTTGCTCGGTGCAACCTCTCGACGGTTGGTAACTTTGTGCTTGTCCAAGGCGAAGTGGAAGTCGCCTAATCTATTCCGATGGATGATGTCGATGACATTCTCGCTAGGTGTTGATGATCCGACTATGTCGTTCGTTGTGTAATGATCTTGTTTGTGTCTATATCTTGTTGTGTTGTGACCTTGAGGTTAAGAATAGGGCCTTCTCGGCAAATGGTTGTTTAAATTACTGACGAAAAAAGGTGTATGGCAAACCCTTCTAAGGAGGAAATATGTGGGTTCCAAGGCAGTATCCCAAGTATACTTGAAGCCTGGGGATTCCCACTTTTGGGCAGGTCTAATGGCTACGAAAAAATATTTCTTTTTCTATGGATCCTTCTCGATTAAGGACGGCTCGGAAATTAGATTCTGGGAGGACAAGTGGCTAGGAAATGCCACACTCCGGGAACAATATCCGACTCTATACAACATTTTGCGCCACAAGGGTGATACTATCACCACGGTAATGGAATCATTTCCGCCAAATGTGATGTTCAGAAGAGGTTCAATTGGACCAAGACTCCATTCATCGAACATCCTGCTCAAGCGGTTGTCCACGGTGCAATTGTCACATGGGTCTGATACTGCGATAGAACATCCATGGGAATGGATAATTCTTAGTGGAGTCTATGTATAGAGCGTTAATCCAGTCTGATGTGCCAGTTGATAATAACAAGAAGATCTAGAAGACGAAGATACTTCTTAAGAATAAAATATTTGCATGGTATCTTCGTCGTGGAGTCATTCTTACTAAATATAACCTTACTGAGAGAAATTGGGATGGAAGTCTGCATTGCGTCTTTTGTCACCATGATGAGACGATAAAACTTTTATTCTTCCAATGCAAATTGACTCGTTCTATATGGTTAGTCATCCAAATAGCTTATGTATTGTATCCTCCTTGTAGTCAGGGCTGGCCCACAAATATACGGGGCCCTGGGGCAAGACAGCAACAAGGGGCCCTTGTTGACTCGAAAGCTCAAAATATTTTCTGTTTCAAAAGCAAAGTAAATATCTTGCACATAGCATAGATTTTAAAACTGACAGTACAATTTATTTATCATCAAGTGAACTGCACAACGATAGTAATCAAACAATGTAATTCCACATAAACTCACTTTCGTAAGTTTGAACAATGGGGACTTCATTTTGTTCTGCAAAACAAATAACCCCTTTGAACTGGTTTCTACTTAAAAATATGTGTTACCATTAGATAAGAACTTAACACTTGTACGTAGATTTGTTTCTGGATCCTTCCCAATCCTTCATCTTCTTTACTCCAAAATTCTTCACCCGGATAATAACTTAGTTCTTCCCAACTTTTTGGTGTGGGATTCGAGAAGCTTGTAACAAAAGCAGTACACTTTGCTAAGATGTTTATATCAAGCCAACCATTTCCTGCCAGGTATCTCTCTATTGCTCAACTTTTTGGAATAATAAGTTTGTGAAAAATGTCTGGGATTACTATCTAGAGGGAATGCAATATCATTACTTCTTACATGACCCTTGTCAACCAAAATATCCTAGCCTATCATTCAGATTGTCCTAGTTTCATGGATCCTTCTGAATTTGGTGAATAAATTGAGGTTTTCTTGTTGTCTGGGCTATCACCCTTGTTCATCATACCATCATTAGCAGCATATGTATTCACAGTCTGCTGCTCTTTACTTCCTATGGTCAGTTCTAGGGGATCCCTAGAAGAACTACTAGTTCTGATCCTTTTTGGAATTCTACCAGTTCATCTGTCTACCCTTTTCTTTTCCTTCTATTACTACCAGATGAATACTTTCTAGATGATATGTCACTAAAAAAGAATAAGCAGTATACAATGACTCATATAGGGGGGGAAGCACCTGAATATGGATGTAGGTGGCCAGATCCACAGGTTGCAGTAGTCAACGCGAACAAGAAGACGACACCATGAACTGAATAATTTCCCGCCATTCTCTTGTTCTCCTAATCTCCTATCTCTCTCACACACTTAGATCCAATGAAAGTAGAAGAAGACCTATGTAGGTAGATGTGGACTTGTCAGAGCCAGAGTAATCGAGGAGGAACGGGATTACAACCGGGCAGAACATTGATAAAGGAAGGAGCGCCGATTGGGGAATGAATTTTCGCCTTTAATGGCCAGCGCCGACCTTGGAATCGGAAACACACGGGAATGATGGCACTGGGAGTCTGGATTTTGGGAAGTGAAGGAGTCGAGGAGAAGAAAAAGGAGAAATATTAACGATGGTTTTTGCTCATGGCTGAATGGGCTCTCTGTTTTCTCGCTGTATTTCTTGGGCTTGTTACGTATTGTAGAAGGAATGCTACCTGGGCTGGGGCCCCTATCTTTTGGGGCCCAGGGCGAGCACCCCGTTTGCCCGGCCTATGGGCTGGGCCTGCTTGTAGTATTGCTAATATATTTGTCAACTGGTTACATGGGACTGATCATAGGTTTAGAACTCTTCTCAGGGTGGGAGCCCTTGCTATTATTTGGTCGCTGGCTATGTAGAAATGATAAGGTTTTTAACGATAAAAATACTTCTCTGATGCAGGTTATCTACAGATGTATCAGGACTCTTTGTTTATGGTCCTCTCTACAACACCTGGAGAACCGAGACCTATTTACGGATGTGTGTACACGATTAGAGGTTACAGCAAGGGGTACTTTTATCCAACATAGGTGGCATCATGATCCTACACTACTAGGGAAAACCCTAGCAGTAGCGTGGGTATTTTGCCTATCAGTAGCGTTGGACGACGCACTACTGATAAGGCGCTACAGCTAACGTGTAGCAGTAGCGCCTGTCGTCCCATGCTACTGCTATACATGGCTAGCAGTAGCGCGCTTTAGTGCAGAGCGCTGCTGCTAATATCTGCAGCGCTTTTTAGCAGGAAGCGCTACTGGTAAGGCAGCGCTACTGCTAACTTTGTTCCCCTCGCTACTGCTAGTTTTATTAGTTTCTGGTTTTTTTCTACATATTTGTTTTCTATTTGAATAGGCTTTATACAATAATCTTTAGCATATCATACACATACAAATGTAATCATAGCATATACATACAAATAGTCTCATCAAATCATGTCATCATCATAATCATCATCCAACACAAAGTGGTCTCTCGTCATCATCTCAAAAATAGCGATACAAGTCTCGATTACTTGCAACTACATCGTCATCCATCTAAACAATGATATACGCGAGAAGAGCTATCACTTTGAGTGAGAGCGGAACTATGCAGTACATGAGTTCATATCCCTCTCTCGCATTAGCGTGAACCTAAACTAACTACTGCCGGTCGCTCGGAAACCGGAAACTGGTACACCTGGGCCTGACACTCCGGCCACTTGTCATATATATACTCCTGGCGTAGCACTTCTTCGCCATCGATGATCTATGCACCTGCATCGTCACATGAGTCGATGATATGCAACATATATAGTTGAGCAACGGAAAGAGACAGACTTGGCAAAAATAGAAGCAACATATCATAAGCATAAATAACAAAGTTGATCGTACCCAAAATGCCCTAACTAGAGTGATCGTCGCTAGTCGAGGAGGACAGTTTAATTACATCACAAATAAAGTTTCGTCGTGCATAACTCAAAGTTTCGTCATACAGAAAGTATGGACTAAACGGACACATTGTCATATATCGACAATCACTCCAACATGTAGTGCCATCCATCCAAGTCAGGGAGATAGTCCCCGAGCCTAGTGAAAGGCTTCAGGTCGAGACGCTGAGCGGCTACCCGTGTTCGGACGTCTTCCCGTGACATTTGTCCTTCTTCATAGAACATCCATGTTTTTCCGACGACCTCCTTCATGATGATTTGGGCAAGTTCGTGCTGGATGTGATAGAACTCAGCTCGAAGTTGATGATCCTCGATATCTCCTACGTTCTTTGCCCATTGCAGAATATGGGCATCGCCGGATGTAGGTGACATGCGAAGGTTCTGGTGATCCCGTCTGTACTCCAGCATGTGGTGTGGGACATAGAATCCATCATTAAGAGAATCACTTGGTTGTTGGATGCAGTAGAAGTCGGTCTTATGGCTCAAGGCGGGCCTGCCGTCCCTTCTCTTCTTGTCCTTGACCTCTCCACCC
Source organism: Triticum aestivum (assembly GCF_018294505.1). Taxonomy (NCBI): domain Eukaryota; kingdom Viridiplantae; phylum Streptophyta; class Magnoliopsida; order Poales; family Poaceae; genus Triticum; species Triticum aestivum. The sequence goes on from NC_057808.1 coordinate 464,110,915, forward strand.
CGTGCGTCGTAGTAAAACATAGCACTGTCAAGAACAGACTTGATGTGGGTGTAATCCTTTTTGTTAATGTTCTTCGACGAGTACAAGTAAAGAGCGTGGGAGTATCGGGGGTAGAGGATGATGAGGACGGCGCGCCCGCCGCTGCGCAAAATAAGTACACCTCAAATTAATTAGCCTCCACCATGCAAATGAATGATTGAAATCGAAGGAAGGATATCCGCGCGGATGACTTACAGGGGATGATAAGGCACGAGAATTGCCTCCTTGTCCTTATTGGCGAGCATGAAATTGACGATGTATTCCCTCGCGTATTCACGGTGCTTTGCGCAGACTCCCAAGAAGCCCTCGTGCATGAAGTATGGGTCAGCGACACAGATATGAGGTATCTGCTCAACCCCGATGATGTAGTTCATGTGCAAGGCATAAAGGCGGACAAACGTAAAATCCAGCTTCTTCACGTGAAACATGTTGAATATGTAATTGAACGAAGGAAGAACTTCTCCGGGGGGAATGTGTCGATGTACGACAATTGCCGCGGAACGTTAACCACATAGAGTGGGTATCCTGGATCTTTCGAGGCGATGAGGCCTTTCTCTATCCGCAGCACATCGTCATGAAGTCTCCTTAGATCGCCGAATCTGGCCCCTAGCGCTGCTTCAAGTAGGATTGGTTGACCAGGGATATGCCATTTTTCCGCACCGGGGATATCTATACGGTCTTGAACCCGAGGCTGCTGAGGCGGCTGGATCATAGAAGAAGCTTTTTTGCCTTTCCTCGGTCTCTTCCTAGACTTCTTTACTACCGGAAGGTCGTCCATAATACGTTTAGCCTCCGGAGACGGTAATTCAGGCACCGACTCATGACGCTCAAACCCTAAGTAGGCGCCAGTATTGACATATTGTTGAGTGCCATCGTCATCCTCATCCTCATCTATGGCGACGTCACCAGCGACTAATGGAGCCTTTTCCTCACCCCCTCCGCTATCACCCAGCACGACAGCCGACGCTAATTGGGTTGGTGAGGTGTTGATGTTCATACCTAACTGCGTGCTCGTGGGTGTGCTCCCGGCTGCCTCCAGACGAAGCAGACTCTTTGGCCACAATAGGACCCACCCATTGGAACAATCACCAAGCCACCGTGGGGTCTCGTCGTCATCCCCCACTAGTACCAGAGGAGCCAAATTCTCATGGCCTGGTTTGACACTGGCCACGGAAACCTTGAAGACGTCCGGGGGGATCGGCCGGCTGTGGAACAATGGTTCCTTCGGCTCCATTATCGTCGCCTTCCCCACATCCACCTTCTAGTCGCCGATGGTGTACAATATGGTGCACGGGGTTTCGTTGGCCTGCAAAGAAAAGTCTGCGATGTGAGACATCCGAAAGGCAACGAAAACGTGAGATTATACATTTATTGAAGGGGACCGGTGTGACGGATACTGTGAGGGCGTCGAGCTCAGTCAAAGACGAAGCACCGCCGAGAACGTTCGGTGCCGGAGCCGGTGCGGGAGCCGGTGCGGGAGCAGGTGCGGGAGCCGGTGCAGCTGCAGGTGCTGGTGCAACGCTAGTCGAGCTGCTCCCCAAGAAGTCAGCAAGGGGAAAGTCTGCTGCACTTTTTCTGGATTTTGCCTGCTCCAATTGAAAACGGTCGGAACCAAGTAAGTAGACATATCTACAAGCACCTGTTTTGCGGCAGCTACCGCTGTTGCGACTGTCTCAGATGATTTCTTCTCAACCGCAATCTCAACCTTCTTGTCGATGTTTTCTTCAGTTAACCTCCGTTTTTCCTTTCTCTCCTCCGTGGTCTCTCGGTAGTACTTCTTCCACGTGGCGCCGTCTCCGACACCGTGCACGCGTCCATACGACGGTCGAGTCTCCACCGGGAGTCGTTTCAATATGTTCAGCGCCCGCTTGAATGGAGTGTCCCACTTGGGCCTCGCCAACGCCTCAGACGGCGAGTCGCTTTCGGCCGCAATCCTGTGCTGCTCTCTCTGCAAAAGGCACAAGGATTGTTTACAAATATGACTAACATGCAGTCGAATTGATCAGAAACTAAAATTACCAGCAGTCTCATGAACTCCATCGTGACCGCGTTCGTCTCAAAAACCTTCTTCACTGGGTCCCAACGGTGTCGGGCCCTGAGGACATCACGCTCCTGCGGGACGATGAACTCCGCCAAGGGGTCTGGGATGCCCAGACTAGCGGCTTCCGCGTCCTCCTTGGCCCATATGGACCTCTTCCCGCTGTAACCACGGCTTCCGAGGTGGTGGCACCCAATGTTCCTCTGTTGAAGCCCCTTCATGTACTTCGACTTTTTTTGGCAGCTTCGGCCTCGCAAGCCGCCTTGAATATTTCAAAGTGCTCTGCCGTGATTGTCGGATTATCCTTTACAATCTCGGAGTAGGGTTCCTTTTTGTTGACGATCCGATATTTCACCCTTGATTTCCAGGCGGCCAACACGTCGCTAAACTTGGTCATGGCGTGTTTGTTTATCTTCTTCATTGCCGGGTCCTTATCTGGATCTTTATAATCCTTTTCATTCCGGCCCGGGAACAAGAATATCTGGTGCAGCTTCTTTAGAAGGGAGGGCCTCATATTATCTATCTTCTGTAGTTTCTCATCGTTGATGGTGGCGGTTGTCCGTATGATGCAGCCTATTTGATTGCCGTAGCACGCGCGCGCTTCCTCGGGCGCGTTTGGCTCAAAATTTCCGTCGTCCACCTCCGTGACCACCAGTCTAGTAGTCCTGAGCTTGTTAGGAAGCCGTTGCCTCTTTGCTTTCGGTTCTATACCGGCTCCGCTAGTCTCGGCGTCGGTCTCAGTCTGAGCACCGATCGCGATGCCGGTCTCAGTCTCAGCGTCGGTCTCAGTCTCAGCGCCGGTCTCGATGTCGGTCTCAATCTCCGATGTGACAGGTGGACCCAGCAACATCAACTCTTGATCGTCGGCTTCCCTAAAAAATTCTTCTGCCGCCAGGTAGACGTTGTCGCAGTCACCAGAACCCTGTCCTTCATCGTTGCTAGCCATGTTTCCTACGATTAAATCTAGTCAATTAATTCTAGACCTAATAAAATAAATAGTGACATAAAAAAGGCCTATGCTTTGCAGGAACGTTGACTCCTTCTCGGTGCGGCAAATCGCGGGCACTCGATATGTCCTAGTTTGTAGCACAAGTCATGCCGAAATTCACGGAAAATTTCGGCATGACCTTTGCTAAAAAGTGGACAAATCGAGCACCTGAAATTTGCCGGAACGGAAATGAATCAACATTCCGGCAAAACATAGGCCACCCACGCTTCATTCCCTGGAAACAACAAAAGGCCACATGGGCACAATCGAACCACTTCAATGAAAAGATATAACATGACCACTTCAATGAAAAGATAAAATCAACAATAAAAGTCTAGGAAGGATCATCTTTAAAATAAAACTTGCCTAAATTCTTTTCCTAGAAAATAGTGGTCTTTTCAAAAATCAAAAACCTTTGCAAAATGACCTCACTAAACACTTCTCTGCCTAGGACAGAACCCAAATTCTGTTCTAGCTATTCCTCTCTCTCTCACACACACACACACACACACATTATTTTCTCTAACGCTTCTCTGCCTAGGACAAAACCCAATTAAATTGCAAAGGAACTCCATTTCTCTAACCCTTCTCACCTAATGCTCTAAAATAATTTTTTCCTCTAACCTAGTTAACCTAGCTTGTTAACCTAACGAACCTAATTAACCTGGCTATTTAACCTAGTTAGTTAACCTAGCTTGTTAACCTAACCTAATTAACCTAGTTATTTAACCTAGCTAGTTAACCTAGTTTACCTAGATAATTAACCTAATTAAAGTAGTTAACCTAGCTAGTTCTCTGTCAAAGCCCTAACTAAATTTTTGCACTAACCTAGATAATTAACCTAATTAAACTAGTTAACCTAACTAGTTCTCTATCAAAGCCCTAACTAAATTTTTGCACTAACCTAGATAATTAACCTAATTAAACTAGTTAACCTAGCTAGCTAGTTCTCTGTCCAATGTTTGTGCTATGCATGAGAGAGAGAGAGAGGAGGGGTGGGGGCTTACAGAGGATGGCTCCGGCGGTGGCGAGGGAGGCAGTGGTGGCGAGGAAGGCAGGGGCGTCTTCGGTGACGGCGAGGGAGGCAGTTGTAGCGAGGGAGGCAGTGGTGGCGAGGGAGGCAGGGGCGTCTCCGGTGACGGCGAGGGAGG